>NC_051388.1:5180108-5188576 GCF_015228065.2 Penaeus monodon
AAAAAAAAAAAAAAAAAAAAAAAAAAAAGGAAAAAAGGGGGTTTTTTTTTTTTTTAAAAAAAGTTTTTTAAAAGGAAAAAAGGAAAAAAAATAATGATGATAAAAAAAAGAATGCAAAAGAACCGAAGAAAAAGGGAGGGTTTGAAATCCCCCCGATAACATGAAAACGAAAATAATGATGATAAAAAGTAAAAAATGAAAATAATAATAAAATTATTAATGACAAGTACTAAAAATAAATTTAAAATATTTTTAAAAAAATGATAATATTGGATAATAAATATAAGATAATAATAATTTTTATGATCCCGATAAGGAAAATGATTATTATGATAAAATAATAGTAATAATAATAACGTTTACGATATGACAAAGACCCTAATAATTATGAAAATAGTAATAATAATGATGATATAATGATATGATAAAACAAATAATAATAAAGTTTTCTTTTTTTTTTTTTTTTCTTTTTCGAGGCAAAAATTTTGTGTTGCTCTCGTAAAGAAAGAAGCGGAAAAAAGGGTTACAGAAATTTTGAGCTGTTGTCTCTTCTCTCTCTCTCTCCCCTTTTCCCCCCTTCTCTCTCTCCTCTCTCTCTCTCTCTCTCTCTCCCCTCCCCCTTCTCCCCTCTCTCTCTTCTCTTTTTCTTCTCCTTCTCCTTCTCCTCCTCTCTCTCTCTCTCTCTCTCTCTCTCTTCCCCATTCTCTCTTTTCTTTTCCCCCCCCCCTTCTCTCTCCTCTCTCTTTCTCTCTCTTTCCTTCTCTCGCTCTCTCTCGCTCTCTCTCTCTCTCTCTCTCCCTCTCTCTCTCTCTCTCTCTCTCTTTTCCTCTCTCTCTCTCCCTCCTCCTCCTCTCTTCTCTCCCCCCCTTCCCTTTCTATGTATTAGCATTATTTACACACAAACGCACACACATGTATATATGTATGTGTGTGTGTGGGGTGTGTGTGTGTTGTGTGTGTGTGTTTTTTGGTTGTGTGGTGTGTGTTTGTTTTGGTGTGTGTGTGTGTGTGTGTGTGTGTGTGTGTGTGTGTGTGTTGTGTGTTGGGGTGTTGTGGTATTTTAAATTTTTATTTTTAAAATTTTTTGTTATTTTTGTGTGCATTTTGAGTCTGCAGGTGTGTATCGTAGATTTTCAGCCGTATCGATGCAAATGCCCCTCGGCCGTGCACAGGAACAGGTGCCTGTACACCTCCACCCATCTGCGTGTCACCCCCACCCCCCGCGTCGGCCTCGAGAGCGAGATCCCGAAAAGCTCGGCTATTTCCTCCCCTTTCCTCCCCTTTCCTCCCCTTTTTCCCCCCCTTTCCTCCCCTTTTCCCCCCCTTTCCCCCCGAGAGTTAAAAATTTCCGCAACAAAAATTTTTTTTAAAGCAAAAATCTTTTAAAAGCCACCCAAAGGAGGAATTGCATGACAAAAAAGTCTTCCAAGTCTACCCGCAAATTCAAAAAAAAGACGAAAATTTGGAAAAAATTTACTGTAATTTATTTTCCTTTCGAAAATTTATGATTCGCCGAATGGCCGGGGGGAAAAGTAAATGAAAAAATTACAAGACTTTTAAAAATCGGTGTCGGGGAAAGGGAAAGAGAGAGAGAGAAAAGGAGAGGGAAAGAGAGAGAGAGAGAGAGAAGGGGTGAGAGAGAGAGAGAGAAGAGAGAGAGAGAAGGGGGAGGAGAGAGAGAGAGAAAAGGGGAGGAAAAAGTAAATTTTTTTTCCCCCCGTTTTTATTCATTATCTCAATCAGTTTATTAGAATAAAATATGGTGAATTGCAATTATATTTTCTCACGGATTTGAACTTAATTCCTGGTTGTGCTCCCCGTAAAAAGGCCCCATTGATGATAATAAATAGAGAAATTTTGGATCACAAAAAAATTACAAAAAGAAAAGATAATAACCCAAAATAATATGCTTTTACTTTACACGTATATATACTAATACTCCTACTTATTACTATATACATACAATACAACTACTTTACAAACATAATACACTACCATATACTACTATACCAAAAATCAATTTTTATCACCACCATCGCCCCCACCACCACCCACCATTTTTATCCCCCTTAACATCCCCCCACCCCCCCCTAACACACCACTCCTATCGACCCTCCGGCCCAATAGCAAGTCCGTTTTTTGAATGGGGCTGCGGTCTTTAGTGACAGCGGAAAAATAGAGGTTGAGGCCGAGACCCCGGAAGCGAATGGGTCTAAAAACTATCGGGGGGGGGGAGGGGGAGGTGGGGGGAGGGAAAGGGGGGGGTGAACAAGGTGGTTTTATGTGGTGTGTGTGTGTGTGGTGTGTGTGTTTGGGGGGTGTTTGTTGTGTGGTCTGGGGTCTTGTTAAGAGGATAATTTATATTATGTGTATGTATAAAAGAGGGTAGGAGATGGTTAGATGGGAAAAAAAAAAGTTTGGGGCATCTAATCACAACTATATTGATCTTTCCAAAACCCGGGGGTATGTTTTTTTTGTGGCATGTGGTAATCATATATCGTGAAAGAAAAAAAAAAAAATAATTCCCAGACAAAAAAAGGGTTCGGGTCCTAATTTTTAATTTCCCTTAAAATTTTCATTTTGTGTTTTTTTGGGTTTTTTGTTTTGTTTTGTGTTGTGGGGGTTTTTTTGTGGTGGTGGTTTTGGGGGGGGGGTTTTTTTTGTTTTTTTTAAAAAAAAGGAAAAGGAAAAAGGGGCAAAAAAAAAAAAGAAAAAAGAAAAAAAATAATAATGTATCATTTTAAAACTTTTACAAAAATTATCCATAATGCAATAATAAAAAAAAAAAAAAAAAATTATTTATCCCCTTTAAAACAAAAAAAATTTTTCCCCCCATTATTTTTATTTTTTCCCATTTTTCATTTCCCCCCCTTTTTTTTTTTCCCTTTCTTTTCCTGCGCGGAAAAGGTCCTTCCATCCCGCCGGGCACGATCCGGGTTCTGGTTTTCCCCCTTTTTCGGCTTTTTTACAATTTTCGGAGGTTGGGGGGGGTTTGTGTAGGGTTATTTTAATAGTTTATGTTTTTTAATTTTTTATATATTACAATAATTTTTATATTTAATTAATTTATATACATAAATTTATTAATATTTAAATTACAATAATAATTATTTTTTTTGAATTGTTTTTTGGTTTTTTTTTTTTTTCCCTTAAAAAAAAAATTTTCCCCCTTTAAAACATTTTTTTTCTCCCCACAGGAAACCCCCCCCCCCCCCCAAAACACAAGGAGGGAATGTTCCCATCCCTCAATACGGACCCAAAATCGGAAAATTTAGTGAAAAGGGGCCCCCATTTTAAAACGAAGGAGGGGGGGGGGGGGGGGGGAGGGGGGTGGGGGGGAATTTTTGGCTTTAGGGGTAGAACGCAATAATTAATTAAAAAATTTTAATTTATTTTAAAATTATTATTTAAAAAAAAAAATTTTTAAATTGACATAAAAAAAAAATTATTTTTTGGGGGAGGGGTTTGGGTTTTTTGGGGGGTTTTTGGGTTTTGTTGTTTTTTAATTTTTGAAAAAAAACCTTTGACCCATATACCAAAACAAACTTTGGGGTTTAAAACCTTTTTTAAGGGGCGGAAAAAGGAAATTAAAGGGAAAAAAAAAATCAGGAGAATGAAAAAGGGGAGAAGGGGAAGAGGGGGGAAGAAGGAGAAGAACGAAGGAAAAGGAAGAAGAAGGGAGGAAAAAAGGGGAAAAAATTTAAGAAGGGAAGAATTGGGTTTTTTTGGGGAAGGGAGGAAAAGGGGGGAAGAAGGGGGCCCAGGAAAAAAAATAAAATCAAAAAATTAAAAAAAACCTTTTTTTTTTTTTTTTTTTTTTGGGGGAAAGAGGGGAGAAGGAGAGGAAGAAGAGAGAAAAGGGGAGAGGAGGGAGAGGGAGAAGGAAGAGGAGGGTAGAAAAAGGGGAAAAGGAGAGAGGAGGAGAGGAGGGAGAGGAGGGGGGGGGAGGGGGGAGGAGAGGAGAGAGAGAGAGAGAGGGGAGAGAGGGGGAGAGAGAGAGAGAGAGAGAGAGAGGGGAGAGAGAGAGAGAGAGGGGAGAAAAGGGGGGGAGGGGGAGAGAGGAGAGAGAGAGAGGGAGGAGGAGAAAAAGAGGAGAGGGAAAGGAGGGAGGGGAAAAGAGGAGGAGGGAAATGAGAGAGAAAAGGAAAGAAGGGGGAAAGAAGGAGAGAGAAGGGAAGGAAGGAAAGAGAGGAAGGGAGAGAGAGAGAAGGAAGAGGGGGAGAGAAGGGGAAGAGAAGAGAAGGAGAGAGGGAGAGAGAGAGAGAGGAGAGAGAGAAGAGAAGGAGAGAGAGAGAAGAGAAGGAGGAAGAGGAAAAAGAGAGGGGGAAAGAGGAAGGAAAAGAGAGAAAAAGAGAGAGAGAGAAAAGGATATATATATATATTATATAATATATATTAAAAATTTTTAATATATATATATATATAAGAGAGAGAAGGGGAGAGGAGAGAGAGAAAAGGAGAGAGAAAAAAAAAAAAAAGGGCAAAAAAAAAAAAATTTCCCCCTTCACCCCCGAAGCCGCAGTTCCGGAAAGAGCGAGGAACACAAGAAGGAGAAGGAAGAAGAGAAGGAAAAGGAGAATAGAGGAGGAGGAGGAATGAGGAAAAGGAAAAGGAGAAAGAGGAAATAAATGTGGGGAAGGAGAAGGAGGAGATGGAGAAGGTAAAGTAGAAGAAGAAGAGGAGAAGAGGAGAAGGAAAAGAGAAAAAAAAAAGAAAATGAAAGGAGAAGGAAAAAAAAAGGAAGCAGAGACGGCGAAGTTCTTGGGGGGAGGAAGTTTTGTGCTGAGAAGTTCCGCCGCCCCGACCGCCACGGGGGGGGGGGGGGGGGGATGGAGGGGAGGGAGGTGGGGGGGAGTGACCCCGGGGAAGCAATGGGGGGGGGGGGGGGGAAGGGGGAGGAGGGAGGGTAAACCCCGGGGAAGAAAATATTTCTATATTTTTTGGGTTAAAAAATTTTTCGAGTAAAAAAAAATGAAACCAAAAAGGGAAAGGGGGGGGGAGGAGGAAAAAAAAAATAAATAGAAAATCACCCGGGGGCTAAAAAAAAAGTCTGTGAGAGTTTGAAAAGTCCCGCGGAGGGGGGAATGTTTAAGGATTGGGAAGATTTCGCGAGAGAATCCTGGCGAGAGGTGAGGGGAGAGAGAGAGAGAGAGAGAGAAGGAGAGAGAGAGAGAGAGAGAGAGAGAGAGAGAGAATGAGGGAGGGGAGAGAGAGAGGGGAGAGGAGAGAGAGAGAGAGAGAGAGAGAGAGAGAGAGGGAGAGGGGGGGTGAGAGAGAGGGAGGGAGGGAAGAGAGAGAGGGGAGAGAGAGAGAGAGAATGAGGGAGGGGGGGGGGAGGGGGGAGAGGAGAGGAGAGAGGGAAAGGGGAATGAGAGAGAGAATGAGGGAGGGGGGGAGAGAGAGGGAGGGGGGGAGGGAAAGGGGGGGAGAGGGGGAGGAAAAGAAGGAGAGAGGAAGGGAGGGGAAAGGGGAGGGGAGAAAGAGGGAGGGGGAAAGGGGAGAGGAGAGGGGCACTTCCTCCATCCCCATTTTTTGGTCCGTTTCTTTCGCCCTTTTACATGTTTTCTCCTTTTCCCTTCTTTCGGCCCCCGCTTATCCCTCTCCTCCCCTTTTCCTTTTCTCTTTTTCTTTTTCCCCTTTAAAATTTTTTCCCGGCGTTATTTCGTAAATAGTTCCCTCCCTTCCTGACATATCGGGTCGCGTGTTTTTCCTTCGCCAGGCGTTGCAGAAGTTGCAAATCTCGCCCACTTTTGCCTCTCCGTTGTATTTTTGCCTTTCGCTGTATTACATTGGCCGGGCTTATTTTTGTGTAGCGGGAAAAGGTCCACGTGTAATTTCGGTGCACCAGGGCGCTCGCAGCACGCACGCACGCCGCACCCACACACAAACACACACACCCACAAACATCACTACACACAACCCCACACACACACCACACACACACACAAACACACCACATCACACTCACACCCCAAAACACACAACACACAACCCCACACGCGCACACCACACACACGCACAGCACCGCACAGACACAACACACACCCACAAAACAACCAAACCACACCCACACACACACCCCACACACACCAACACCACACCACACACACACAAACAAACACAGTCAAGCAAACAAACGAACACACAAATAAACACACACACAAACAAATGACATTTTAAAAATTAATATTGCCCCTTCATTACAACAACACGAATGATTAATTTACTATATGAAAAAGATAACAAAAACACATTTCCCCCCGATATAAACACCAAAACCCCAAATTCCCATTAAAAAACAAAAAAAATAAACCAAACATGAAAGACCCAATTAAAAAAAAAAAGACGAAGGACCCAGGGAAAAAAAAAAAAAAAAAAGAAAAAAAGAGAGAGAGAAGAAGCAGACGAGGTGACGAGGGGACAGACGTTCCGGTTCAGGGGAGCGGGGGGCCGATCAGCCCCCGAAACGCCCCGGGCGGCGAGGAGGGGGGGCCCGGCAGCCTTTTCTCGGGCGGCGCCTCGTCCTTATTCCCTTTTTTTCGGGGGGAGGAACAGGGGCTTTGGGAGTCATGGGGGGGGGGGGGGGGGGGAGGGGGGGAAGGGGGGATGGGGGGGAGGGGAGGGGGAGGGGGGGGGGAGGGGGGGGGAGGAGGGAGGAAGGGGGGGAGGAGAGGGGGGGGGGAGGAGGAGAGGGAGGGGAAAAAAAAGGGAGAGAGGAGGAGGGGAAGGGAAAAAGAGAAAGAAAGAAAAAAAGAAAAAAGAAAGGAAGGAAGGAAGGAAAAGTAATAAGAAAGCCTGGGAAAGGAGTTTGAATAAAGAAGAAAAGAAAAAAAAAAAAACGGGTAGAATTAAGGACGAGAACTAACGAACAAAAAAAAAAACAAACGCAAATGTGACACAAACAAGCACAAAACACACCCGGTAAAAAAAGGAGAAACAGAAGCCTTTTTTCCGTGAAGATGGGTCTTTTCTTTTCAGCGCCCAAAGGGGAAATTAAGGGTTTTTTGGGGCGTCCAGTGCGGTTTACGGTTTTTTGCTTTGGGGAAATTTTGAAGGGAAGTTTTTATTTCATTTTTGGTATGGGTGGTAAAAAACTGTAGTTATATCTTGAAAAGATGGGATAATTATTTAATTGTATTATGTCGAATTTTAAAAATTATATTTGTTTTTTAAATTTTCTTCCATTTTCATCGTCGTCGTTTTTTTTCCCCCTTTTCCCCCTTTTCCCCCCTCTTTTCCCCCCCCCCTCCCTCCCCCCCCTCCCCCTCCCCCTTTTTCCACCCCCCCTTTCGCTTCTTCCCCCTCCCCCCCCCCCTTCCTCCACTCCCAATTTCCAAAATAATAAGTATTCCCTCTCCTTCTGGTCCCGCCAGGAAACGGGAAAGACGAGCGGGGGGCCCGCAGCCCCGACCCGGGGGGCACAAAAGGACCAAGGAAGCTGTGTTCAAAGGGAAAAGTACATCTCGGGGCGACTGCCAGGCCGACAGTAAGTGGGGGTTTGGGGGGGGGTGGGGGAAGGTGGGGATGGGTTAAAGGGGATGGGGTGAGGGGTGGGGGTTTTGGGGAAGGGGGGGGTGGGGGGTTTGAGGGGAGGGTGGAGGGGAAAGGGTAGAGCTGGGGGGGGAGGGGGTGAGGGAAGGAAGGGATGCGGGGGAAGGGTTTTAAAGGGTGGAGTGGGGGAAGGGGGGGGCGGGTGAAGATGAGGGGCGGGGTGGCGTAAGGGTGGGAAATAAAGCGAGGGGGATGAGGGGGGGGTGGGGTAAAGGGGGAGGATGTTTGGGGGCGGGTGAGGGGTGGGAAAATAGGGTGAGGGGGAAAGGAAGGGAAAAAAGGGGAGGGTGGGGAAAGGGGGGAGGAAGGGGGAAGGTGGGGAGGGGGGGGTGGGGGAGTATGGGGGTGGAGTTTTTAGGGGGGGGGGAGAGATGGGGGAAGTGCGGATAGGGTGATTGTAGGGAGATGAGAGTAAAGGGAGGAAAAGGGGAGGTTAGGGGGCGTGTGGGGTGGATGAGAGACGAAAATAAAGGGGAGTGGGTGGGTGAGGGGGGGGGGGATGGATGAAGGGGATGGAGAAGGAAAAGTAGGGGAGGGGGGAATGGGAGGGGGGAGGGGGGGGGGAGGGGATTGAGGGGGAGGGGGGGGAGAGGAAGGGAAGGGGGGAGGGAGGGGGGAAGGGGGAAGAAGAGAGAAAGGGGAGGAGGAGAGAAGGGAAAAAGGAATTGTGGGTGTAATTTTTGTTGTTGTGGTGTGTGGTGGGTGTGTGGGTGTTGTGTGTTTGTGTGTAGGATAATCTTTTTGCACACGAAAGAGATAGCACCCGGGAAAAGGAAAAACGAAGGTTTTATTTTGAAACTCTGTTAAAGAAGCGAAGAGAGAAGAGGATCCGTTTTAAAAAAAGGGCCCGACGCGGAGAGGGGAAATTAACCCGGAAAAAAAGAAATTTTTGAAGAAAGAGAGAATGCAAAAAAAGG
>NC_051388.1:5188676-5191176 GCF_015228065.2 Penaeus monodon
AAAAAAAGAAACCCGATAAGAAGGCAAAGTAAACCAAATAAAATACAAAAAAAAATAAATAAATAAATAAATGAACAATAATACGAACGATCAAGCCAAAAAAATGAAAATACGAAGAACAGACACAAAGAGCGAGAGAGAGAAAAAAAATATGCAAAAGAGCCGAGAGCTGCAAGAGGCGCCATAAGGAGATGATATGAAAGTATCTTTTATGCAAATCGGGAGCGGCTTGGCAGCGAGCGACCGAAGCAGCTGTTCGTTATCCGATAATCCGATACTTGGGGTAAATAAGTCCGGTCCCGCCGATGGAGAGCAAGGTCAGGGACTGAGTGAATGGGGGGGGAGGGGGAGGGGAGGGAGGGGGGAGGGGGAGAAGGGAGTGGAGGGATGGGGGAGGGGGAGAAGGGAGTGGAGGGAGGGGGAAAGGGGGAGTGGAGGGAGGAGGGTGGGGGAGAAGGGAGTGGAGGGATGGGGGAGGGGAGTGAGCGTGTGTACGGTGAGTGGGGGAAGAGGGGGATGAGGACAGGACGGGGGTGAGTGGAGAGCCAGTGTGTGTGTGTATGGGGGGGGGTGAGTGTGTGCAATTGGGGTACAATATGAGTGTTTATGTTGTGGGTGAGTGTAGGGGTGAGTGTGTGCCTTGGAGGAAAGTTCAGTGCGAGTAGCGAGGGGGGTACGTGTGCACGCGTGTACGCCTATGCACGTACACACGTGACTTTTTCTCCTCTTTACTCCGACACAGCCACTCACACTGACCGAGAAAGCAACAGCATACCCATTTCGACAGCCAGCAAGAAATCTGACGCATTAAAAGACAAAGAAGAAAAAAAGAAAAAAAGAATCATGCAAAAAAGCAAAGTAATAAAAACGAGACAAGTAGGAGAGAGAAAAGACGCTTTCGGGTTGGGATCAAGAAGACGCAAGACAACTCAAGACAAAGTCAAGACAAGGCAGTCATAAGTTCGGCCTCTGGAGCAGGAGACGCCCGGACAGCTGGCCGGAGGGAGGGGAGGGGGAGGGGGAAGGGGAGGAGAAGAGGGGAGGGGAGGGGGAAGGAGGGGAGGGGGAAGGAGAGGAGGAGAAGAAGAGGAGAGGGAGGGAGACAAGAGAAGGAGAAGGATGGAGGGATGAAGACGAGAAAAGAAGATTCAATGATGAGGGAAGGAGGGGGAAAGAGAAGAGGGTAGTAGGATGGAAGAATAAGGGAAAGAGAGGGAAGAAGAGGAGAGGGAGGGAGGGGAGAGGGAATGAAAAGGATGGAAAGATGGAGGAGACAGAGGGATGGAGAAGAAGAAGGACTGAAGGGAGAAAGAAAAGGAGGAAATGAGAAAGAGGAAAGGGAGAGGGATTGAAGGGAGAGAGAAAAGGAGGGACGGAGAAAGAGAAGGAGAGAAACAAGGATGGAAGGGGGAGGGAAAGAGAGGGAAGAGAAAGAGAAGAGACAATGAGGCAAAGGGAAGGAAAGGGCAAGAGCGCCGGAGAATGGAAGAGGGATAAGGAAAGACAAGGGGGGGAGGGGGAGCGGGAGGAAGGAAAGGGGGGGGAACAAAGTATATGAAATGAAAGGAAATAAAGGAAAAGAGAGAGATGAAGATAAAAAGTGAAACAAAAAGGAAAGGAAAAAAAAGAAGCGAGAGGAGGAAAAAGAGAAGGAGGGGAGAGAGGAGAGAGAAGAGAAAGAGGGGGAGAGAGAATGAGGGAAGAGGCTGAACCAAAAATGAGTTTTGATTCAAAGCCATGATTGCGGACGAATGGGGCAGAGGGGGTGGGGCATGGGGAGGGGGGGATCCAGAGTTTGCCCGAAGTTTTAATTTAATCTGGAGAGAGAATGAAAAGTTGAAAGGAAAATAATACGACTTTGTAAGTTGCTTAAAGGATAGCTTTCTTCCCGATGACAGAATACCATTAGGCTGAAAGATGATTCACAAGTTATGCTCCAGTCGCTCTTTCTGCCTTTGTGTCTGTCTGTCTGTCTGTCTGTGTCTATCTCTGTCTCTCTCTCTCTCTCTCTCTCTCTCTCTCTCTCTCTCTCTCTCTCTCTCTCTCTCTCTCTCTCTCTCTCTCCTTTCCTCCCTCTCCTTTCCTCCCTACCCCCTCCCTCTCTACCCCCTCCCTCCCTACCCCTCCCTCTCTACCCCCTCTCTACCCCCTCCCTCCCCCACCTTGATTCGGGCCTGCTCCCTGCCCCGGCGGAGGCTTCCTCGCCAGGGGCGCGAGGGCGAACTCCTGCCACCTGTCGCGAGCACGAGAATCCGCGTCGAATGTCGAGCGCCGATCGCGTCCTCGCCGTTCCATTCGACCGCCGGAGAGCAACCCGGGTAGAGAGGCTTTCTTAGAGTGGCCGGCTTTCTTTCACGTTTTTTTTTTTTTTTTTTTTTTTTTTTTTTTTTTTGGGGGGGGGGGGGTTGTGTTGTGGGAGGGAGAGGATGTTTGTGCTTTGTGTGTTTCCTTTTTCCTCTTCCCATTCATCTTCATCCTCCATTTCTCTTCCTCTTCCTCT
>NC_051388.1:5196176-5198676 GCF_015228065.2 Penaeus monodon
CCTCTCCTCTCCTCTCCTTCCCTCCCCCTCCCTTCCCTGGAGTTACGAGGACCGCTCCGGCGCGAGGATCTGAGACCGCATATAGTTAGTCTGTAATTAACTTTACATAATAGGCCATAAGCGCAAGCTAACAGATATTACACCGAGGTCCGAGTCTCCCGCGAATGGGCGCCCAAAACCCTCTTCGGGCGGGCGGGGGGGGGGGGGTCTTTTTATTAGATTTGTTCTGTTATTGGCATCTTTTTCGATTTTTTTCATATTCTCTTTTTTTCTTTCTTTCCTTCTCTCTCTCTCTCAATTTCGCATTTCCTTAACCTTATCCTCTCCTCTTCCTCTACCCTATCCTTCTCTCCCCCCCTCCTTCCTTCTCTCCTTCCCTTCCCCCTTCCTCCCCCCTTGCTTGTCCCTCCCATCCCTCACCTCCCCTCCCCTTTTCCCTCCCTCCCTTCCCTGCATCTACGTTCCTCCCTATCTCCCTCCCTTCCCCCTCACCCCTCTTCCTCAACCCAATTTCTCCCTCCCTCCTCCTTCCTTCCCTTCCCTCCTTTCCTCTCATCCACCCAAGTCCCTCCCTGCCTCAAATTCCCGTCTTCATTTCCCCTCATCTCCCATGGGACGGAGGCTGCAATTGCCCCGTTGCCATGACAACCGCAGACAGAGAAAATGCAATCCCGAAAAGCAATGATCCGCGTCTTAAGGAGTACTCGCAGGTCTTGGGATCAGTGCTCGCTTGGCCGCCGGGGGGAAGGGTGGGCACTCGCTGGGTTCGATGCGAGGAGAGGGAGAAAGGGGGAGCAAGGGATAAGGAGAGAAATTGGAAAGGAGTGGGAACTAAAGAAAAGGGCAGAAGGAGAGAGGGGGGAGGGAATGAGTAAGTGAGGGAGTTAGGGAGGGAAGGGGGGAGGGGGAGGAAGATGTGGCAAGGAGGGAGAGGGAGAAGTTTCTCCTCTTCCCCTCCGGACAGAACTGGAAATCAGTCATACCCTTTTGATATACAATATTATGGAAGTGCAATAAGACATTAACCACAATAATAATGATAATGATCGTATTTCTAATCACAGTGCCGATGGAAATAGCTCGCATGAATCCATTACTGATCATGTACTGGTTACTGCTGAAACCTTCCCAGCTCCCTTTCATCACTAATCACTTATCATCAGCCCCCCCCCCCCCCAAATTCACGGCCAACTGGGCATCAGTCCGCGTCGGGAGGAGACGCAGCTTCGAGACCGACCTCGTCTTGTCTCTCATGTTCCGTGTTGTGTTCCATACCCAAAAACAGGGAAGGAGAAAAATGAATGAATACACGAATAACTACAAACATAAAGTAAACTGTGGGACTGCGTTAAAAACAGTCGATTTTTTCTTGCGTACGTCTGTCTCCTGTTACGTCTGATGCCCTGCGTCGTGCTTCCAGTTACGCGCCCTGCCTTGGAGGAGGTCAGGCCGGCCTCCGCTCCATTCGTGCTCGGTGGCTCACGAAGATAACGATCCCGCTTGAGTCCTTTCGGGTGCAACAAAGGTGAAAACGCAAGTCGGTTGCAAGCAGATTGCAATGAAGGAATGAATACTGGGGAGCTATCACTTCTGTTTCTTCTTAATACTTTTATTCTTCTCCTGATCTTCACTTCACTTCTTTGTTTTCCTGAACATATGTTGCATAACATTTCTATTGTTGACAGAGAGAGAGAGAGAGAGAGAGAGAGAGAGAGAGAGAGAGAGAGAGAGAGAGAGAGAGAGAGAGAGAGAGAGAGATAGAGATAGAGATAGAGATAGAGATAGAGATAGAGATAGAGATAGAGATAGAGATAGAGATAGAGATAGAGATAGGGAGATAGGGACACAGAGAGAGAGAGAGAGAAAGAAAAAAGAGAGAAAGAGAGGAATCCGACAGCCAGACAGAGGCCGAACCCGGGCAGACAGCGAGGCAGGACCCCCGCCGTCAGCTGTCACGAACAAGCCCGGGCTGACGAAGGCGGGAGAGGCGGCTGACGCGGAACAATCAGCCGTGCATCAGCCATTGCATCTCGTGTCAGATGCAACAAAGCCCCATCGATGTCATAGACAACCGACATTATCACAGGCATTTGTACGATGCCTTGTCGCAGGGAGTATTTTGTGGTTTCAATTTGCTCTGCACACCGGAGATACTGGTGTTTGTTTTATACATACATACATATATATATATATATATATATATATATATATATATATATATATATATATATGAATATATGTGTGTCTTTTGTATGTGTGTGTGTGTGTGTGTGTGTGTGTGTGTGTGTGTGTGTGTGTGTGTGTGTGTGTGTGTGTGCGTGTGTGCGTGTGTGCGTGTGTGCGTGTGCGTGCGTGCGTGCGTGCGTGCGTGCGTGCGTGCGTGCGTGCGTGCGTGCGTGCGTGCGTGCGTGCGTGCGTGCGTGCGTGCGTGTGTGTACTACAGTTAACAAGAACTTTAAAAGATATAAAACTTCCCATACAAAGGCGGTCTTAGTTATGA
>NC_051388.1:5206355-5213083 GCF_015228065.2 Penaeus monodon
TTACTAAAGGTATTGTATCCTTCATGTTCATAAGGGAAGAGACAGAGAGAGAGAGAGAGAGACAGACAGACAGACAGACAGACAGAAAAAGAGACAAAGAGAGAGAGACAGAGAGAGAGAGAGAGAGAGAAGAGAGACAGAGAGACAGAAGGAAAGACAGAGAGAGAAAGAGAGAGAGAGAGAGAGGAGGAGAGGGAGAGACGAGAGGGGGGATCGACTGAGAGCAGAGCTAGAAGACGACGATGCATGAGAGACGACATGCAGAAAGACTGGGAAGGAGAGAGGAGAAAGGAGAAGAAAACAGAAGAGAGAGAGAGAGAGAGAGGGAGAGAGGAGAGGAGAGAGACAGAGAGGGGGGAGGGGGATCGAGGTGGAAGAGCAGAAGGACAAGAGAGAGAGAGGCGAGAAGAGAGAAGAGAGAGAGAGAGAGGGAGGAGAGAGAGAGAGAGAGAGAGAGAGAGAGAGAGAGGAGAGAGAGGGGAGAGAGAGAGAGAGAGAGAGAGAGAGAGAGAGAGAGGAGGAGGGAGGGAGAGAGGAGAGAGAGAGAGAGAGATGAGAGAGAGAGAGAGAGAGATGGAGAGAGAGAGGAGATACGAGAGAGAGAGAGAGAGAGAGAGAGAGAGAGAGAGAGAGAGTCAAAAATGTTAATTAAACTAAGATTAATAAACAAGAACGCTTAGCAATGGAATACATGAGACGCACATCAAGCAAGTCTCAAACAAGTTCAGACAAGTCCTAAACAAGTCCCCACGTCCTTCCTTTTTTTCCTCCCTTCCTTCTTTCATCCTTCCCTCCTTTATTCCCTCCTTCCTTCCCTCCCTCACTCCTTTCTTCCTTCATCCATTCCCTCCTTCCTTCCTTCCTTCCCTCCCTCACTCCTTTCCTCCCCACCTTCTTCCTTCCTTCCCTCTCTCCCTCCCTCCCTCCTTCCTTCCTTCCCTCCCTCCTCCCTCCTTTCTTCCTTCCTCCCTTGCTTCCCTTCTCCCTACTCCTACGCCATTACTGCGGAAGGGTGGACTGGGGTAAAGGGAAAGGGAGGGCTGGGGGAGGGAGGGAGGGGGGTGCTTCGAAACCCAATGAATGAATGGTTCGCCCGAACAACACGGTCAAGCAGAAAATTACATTTAAAATTCAATTTAGTCCGCCCTTAAAACCTCAGGTTAGTTCGCAGGAGGACGACCCGGTGTATGAGCCGGGGGGAGGAGGGGGGAGGGGGAACAAGGGAAGAAGGGGAAGGAAGGAGTAGGAAGGTGAGGGGAGGGAGGGAGTGAGGGAAGGAGTTAAGGAGGGAAAGGGTAAGGGAGGGGGAGGATAATGGGGAGGGGGAAATGAAGTGGGTAGAGGGGTAAGGGATACCCGAGGAAGGTGGGAAAGGATGGTGGGAGAAAAAGGAATAGGAGAGAGGAGAAGGGAGGGGGAGACGGGGAAGAGAGGGGATGGGTTGTTATGCAAATAAGGCGCGAAGATGAAAAGAAAAACCAGCCATTAAAACAGGGCTCGTTCTGACGTGTCTCTCTGTTTTTTCAAACTCTTTTTTCGCGAGTTTTCTCCTCCCTCAGTCTACGAAGAAGTGTTCGGGAGCCGCCGACTCCCTTTTCGGCCGCGCGCCTCTCATAGCACTGCCTCTGCCACTGCTACTGCTACTGCTACTGCTACTGAGACTGCTACTGCCACTGCTACTGCTTGCTCCGCTACGCCATTCTTTTCGCCTCCTCATTCGCTCTTTTCTTCTGCTTCTGATTCTGCTTTCATTTTCATTTTCTTTTTCTTTCCCTCTCATTATTATTATTTTTATTATTATAATTATTATTATTATTATCATTATTATTATTATCATCATTATTGCTCCTTCTTCTCTTCTCCTTCTCCATCTCGTTATCTTTTTTCTCCTTCTCCACCTTCCCTGTCAACTGACAACGAAACGCATGAACAGACGAATAAATTAATAAAATGAACCACAGCAAAAAAGACAAACGTCAAAGCAGCTTCGTCTCTGACAACACAAAGCAATCCCGGCCTCCGCTGCCACCGCTGCCACCGCTGCCACCGTGGTGCCACTTGCCTTCGGTGCCACCCCCCATCCCTCGAGGCTGGCGCTTAACAAGGCTGTTTTGGATAATTTGCAACAATTTCCTGCCACTGAGGAAGAAGCAGGAAGGGGAAGGGGAGGGAGGAAGGAGGGAGGGAGGGGAAGCTGGGGTGGGATGGAAAAAGGGAGAGAGGAGGGAGAGGGAGAGGGAGAGGGAGAGAGGGAAAGGGAGGGAGAGAGAGAGAGAGAGAGAGAGAGAGAGAGAGAGAGAGAGAGAGAGAGAGAGAGAGAGAGAGAGAGAGAGAGAGAGAGAAAGAGAGAGACAAGGAGCAAAACGAAAAGAGAGGGAGAGACAGAAAAAAAAACATAGAGAAGCAGGAGACAGAGCACAAAAAGGATCTCAAGAAGGGTGGAAGGGAAGGAGGGAGGAGGAAGACCGGCCCACTTCCACTGCGCGAGGCGACAGTTTGCACGAGCGAGTGAGGGAAGGGTGCGGCGGGGGGGGGGGGGGGGTGATCCGGATAGAAAGCGGGCCACTATCTTCGGGGGGGAGGGGGGAGGGGGCGGAAGTTTGTCATTTCGGTGTCCTAGATGCCGAGTTGTAGGTGAGGGAGGGGGGAGGGGGAAGCAGCGAGAGGGGTTGGGGTGGGGGGGTTGGCGTGATAAGTTCGGAGCGAGATACGAAAACCACTCGAAATATAGTGTTTGTTTCATCTGTATTAAATCTGCCTCATTTAACCTTGTCAATATATTCCTTTACTTAATTGCAATCCCACTCATTCGAATGGCTTTTCCATTTCACAGATAAAAACAAACTATATAAATGGTATATGAAAAGCAAACTCAATAATCATTCTTTTTTAACCTAATTTCTCTCTGATTTACCACCTTCTGGATCTCCAATGTAAAAAGTTTATTATCTTTATCATGAAAGAAATGGCACGGAACAATAACAATAAGATTTCTACTGTTTGATATATTCACCGAAGTTCATTTACTACATCTTAGGGGCGTGGGAAACAAAGGTCCTTTCGGATATTTCGTATTTTTTGGTAAGATGAGTAACTTTTGGGCCACACAATATTTTGGGGAGGCTATATATCATCTATATACATACTGGTGTTTTTCGTTTTGATATCTCTCCATTGTCGTCGTTTTTGCGACAGCCTTGACGCGCCTCCTCGCCGTACTCAACAAAAGTTCTCGTAGATTAAAATCCGGCGACTCGCTCACATACCGACAGTCCCGACTCTCTTGTTCTCACTCTTGTTCATTCTTCCTTCCGAGACAGCGCCATAGAACCTTCTTTTTTCAGCGCCACAGAGAAACAGAAAAATCTATTAACGTTTTGCCTCCCCCGGACGCGAGGGAGGAAGCGTGAAAATGACATCATGGACCACCCGCCATGATGGAAATCCGAAGGCGAGGCAGCCGCCATTTACTCCTGCTGATAAAAAGCGCAAACGGCGGTCGTGACTGCCGAGGAATAGCTCCTAATCAGCATAAAATGAAGGACTCGAAGACGCATTCGCCGGGCCGGAAGAACAAGAAAGGAATATTGTCTTACGGACGCCGAAGAGGGAGGTGGCGGATCCGGCGCACAGTTTGTTGACTTGGACCCGAGATTGGGATCAATGGCGGACGCGCAGAAATGACAGTCACTCCGCCAAGCGTTTTGCTTTCATCACGCCGCTGCCATCATCATCATTACCTGCAGAGAAGAAAGAGAGAGAGAGAAAAAAAGAGTTAGTCACTTTGCATCTCATCTGAATAAATGTTATCTTATCACTCAGAATACAGACCGTCCTACATTTCCTACTTTCGTTCCAAACTGTACTTCAGTCTCGAGGAAATGTACCTGCCGCTCCTATTTTTTTTCTTTTTTTCCCTTCTTTCCTGCCTTCCTTGCATTTTAGAACCCCCTTCCCTCCTTTCTTTTTTATATCCCACGTCAAGCTGTCTGAATATCCAGTGTGGCTTTGGACATGAAATGGTACAAAGGGAATTTTGCGTTCCAGAAATTCCCGAGCGACATTCGTATTCCCCGGAGGTCGGCCGAGAGATGTTCGCCGTTTTAGTCGACTCTGGCGATGTCCTCTCAACCTTTATGCTGACAATACTCTTTACATTTCCGTCGCCGTTAGAGTCCTCCGTTTATGCATTTATACTGTGTCCTTTTTATGCAGACCTTTGTGTGAGAGATTAGAAAATATGAGGCTGCGTGTCTGTCATCGATGTCCATTTCTTCGGTTTTCTTAGCTATTTCTCTACTCATCTATTTATTAGCTTTACCTTGAACAACGAAAATAAAGAAATCTATGATAAAAAAGGAAGGAGAGGAAGGAATAAGAGAATAGAAATACTGATGATAATAAAAAAAAAAAACAATAATAAAATAATTACTTTATATTTTCTATTAATTCCAGAAGCATCTCGCGTCGGTCATAAATCTTAATTTTAATCTGTTTGCCTTTTCTCTGAACGATTTATTCTCCTTTTATCACTCTCTACCTACGGTGCTACAAATAACATTAATTATCACGCACCGGCAACCGCCAATAACCCTCTGAGGCTATCTAAACACTTTTCAGTTTTTCTTCTTCATTAAAAGAAGTTCCGAGTCATCTTCGGTATGGACAATTTAAACACAAACATACATTTATACATACGTGTGTGTGTGTGTGTGTGTGTGTGTGTATGTGTGTGTCTGTGTGTGTGTGTGTGTGTGTATGTGTGTGTGTGTGTGTGTGTGTGTGTGTGTTGTGTGTTTGTGGTTTGGTTTTGGTGTGTGTGTGTGTGTTTGTTGGGTGTGTGTTGGTGGTGTGTGTGTGGGGTGTGTTGGGGTCTGTGTGTGTGTGTGTTGTGTGTGTGTCTGTGTGTGTGTGTGTGTGTGTGTGTGCGTGTGTGTGTGTTGTGGTGTATGTGTGTGTGGGGTGGTGTGTGTGTCTGTGTGTGTGTGTGTGTGGGGTGTGGTGTGTGTTGTGTGTGGGTGTGTGTGTGTGTGGGTGTGTGTGTGTGTCTGTGTGGGTGTGCGTGTGCGTGTGCGTGTGGGTGTGCGTGTGCGTGTGGGTGTGCGTGTGCGTGTGCGTGTGCGTGTGGGTGTGCGTGTGCGTGTGCGTGTGCGTGTGCGTGTGCGTGTGCGTGTGCGTGTGCGTGTCTTTAAAATGAAAATTTCATATTGAGCGGTTTCCATTAATATTTATTTCTATTATAGCTGCATAGATACCATGCAAATAGAATTTCAGTTTAAATGTTTTTTTATGGTATTGCAGTATGCGAAGTGATACAATGTTTTTAGCCAATTACGTTGCGTTGCTTTTGTAATACGAATCTGTCAGAAAAGAATGGAATTGAGTGAGAGAGAGAGAGAGAGGGAGGGAGGGAGGGAGGGAGGGAGGGAGGGAGGGAGGGAGGGAGGGAGGGAGGGAGGGAGGGAGAGAGAGAGAGAGAGAGAGAGAGATAGAGAGACGGACTGACAGACAGACAGACAGAGAAAGGAGGGAGGGATAGCGGGAAAGAAAAAGAGAGAGAGTTGGCATGAGGAAGAGAGGAGAGAAGAGAAAAGAGAAAAAGGACAGAAAGAGAGGGATTCTGAATAACTTGTATGTAAATGAACTCATGCAAGTTAATACAATATAATCCCTGTATTTTTTTTCTCTCTCTTTCTCTCTTTGTCTTTTTTTTTTTTTTTAATCTGTTTTTGCCAGTCAATTCATATGGCTAACAAGCATGCAGCTTTTGAAATGTACTTTAATGCATAACAATAATAGAAAAAAAAACAATAATGATAAAGATATCAATAACATAATGATAACAATGATAATAGTAATGATGTAAATAACGACGGTAAAAGTAATAATAACAATAAAAATAATGATAATAATAACAACAAAAACATTAATAGTAACACTATAATTTAATAAAGAGAACGTGCCACTGATTAAGAATAGGTTTAAAATGAATTAAGCGGTATGGACCCATCTCCTTTCGCGCCAAATTCAGAGACCGCGGGATAAGGCCAACCAGAATATTCTCGGTCGGACAAAAGCCAATTTCAGTCGTATCCTCGGAGTCATAATGTGGTTGGGGCTACTGATGGCAAGCTTGGAGAGCCATAATTAATTCCCTCTTAATTAATCTTCAATTAATATTCATAGTACCTTCTGCTCCAAGACTTTAGGCACGTTTCCCCAGAGCTACATTTAGACGGGGGTCGTGATGAGAGCGACGCTAATGGGCGGACTCGTGTGAGGAAGAAAGCAAATTGGGGATTAGAGTTACGGTTCCAATCGCCTTTGTTTTATTGCTTGCTGATAAGTGCAGCGAGCGATATAATGTTGTGAATAAATCCGGCAGATATTATGGCTATATCAACGATCCCTTTACCTTGATTAATACGTAGGACTTTTTAGTCGATTCAGTCAAACTTCATTGCAGGATAAAGAAAGGGGGAGTTACAGTCTAAAACAAAAAATATATATATTTTTTAATCACTTTCATTAACAAAAAAATAAAACAGAATCGCGCCGTTCCTCTACCACACACCGCCATGTCGGCTGCGGGAATCTCTTAAGTAAGTGGGGGTGAATGTGTTAAACTGTGCATGATAACGACAGTCTCATCCGCGAAGGTCGTCGGCGCGTGTAAGAACTAATTCGGCGACGGCGGGGGGGGGGGGTAAGTTCACTAGGAAGTAAAT
>NC_051388.1:5213183-5220448 GCF_015228065.2 Penaeus monodon
GTTAAAAAAAAAAACAACAAAAACAACAACAAAATAAAAATAAAAAATAATAATAATAATTAATAATAATAAAATAATAATAATAAAAATAACCAACAACAACAAACAGCAGCAGCAGCGCAGCACCGCACAGCGGCGCACGGGTTTCCTACTGAAAAAACCGTCAGCTTTTCCCCGCCCAAAAATCCGGCGGCGGCTACTTTCTCTGCTCGCTTGCGTTCCATCTTTGATCCGGACGAGGAGGAGGAGGGCAGCCAGGTCACGCCAGGTCAGCCTTCCAATAGGTCAGAATTGGCTTCATCTATTCTTTCATTTCTCTTTTTCGTTTATTTCCTTCAAGTTTTGTAGTTCATTTCAAATCGAGATTCTTTTTATCTTAGTTTTTTTCTGTGAAGGCGAATTGTAAGGGAAAATAATAGGGTCTTTGTAGAAAAAAAAATCATTTGTTACTTCTAAAAATAATTTAAGCGAAGGTCGATACGGTTTCTTTAATTAATTGGAAAGAAAAGAAAAACAAGGTAGAGGTGGGAGGGAGGGGAAGGGGGAGGGAGGGAGGGAGGGGAAGGGGAAGGGGAGGGGGGGGGGAAGGGGGAGGGGGGGGGGAAAAGGGGGGAGGGGGGGAGGGAGGGGGGGGAAAGGGGGGGAGGGAGGGAGGGGGGAGGGAGGGAGGGAGGGAGAGAGAGAGGAGGAGAGAGAGAGAGAGAGAGAGAGAGGATAAAAATTTAGTTGCCCAAAAACACTCTCCCCCCCCAAATCTGTTCTCCCCCCCCCCCCCCCTTTTCCAACCCCAAACCTGCTCTTTATCATTCAAACCCCCTTCCCTTCTTCTTTCTTCTTCCATTCTTTCTTTCTTTTTTTCTTCTTCTTTTTCTTTTTCCCCCTCCTCCCCCCTCTTCTTTGGTATTTTTTTTATTTTTCTTTTCCCCTGCCCCCCCCCCCCCCCCCATCCGTCCATCCTCAGCCTCCAAAGAAGCTTCTCGAAGATCTATCTCGCCTCCTTATTGCTTTCGAGCGAGACCGACGCAGCACGCAAGGAGCGCCGCCGCAAGGTATTCCAAACGGATAAATATACAAATCAATAAAAAATACCAAAAAAAAATAAATAGAAAAAAAAATACGACTACCTCATATATATAAAATTATATATAAATTAATATAAATAATATATATATTATTATAATATATATATTTTATAATATATTATATATATATTATTGGTGTGTGTGTACATATAATATATAATATATATATATTTATATTATAATATATAATATATATATATATTATAATATTATAATATATAAATATATATAAAATGTATAAAAAATTTATTATATATATATATATTATTATATTATTTATATATATATCCCTATAATATATATAAAAAATATATATAAAAATTATATATATAATAAAGGGAGGGAGGGGGGGGAGGGATGATGGGAGGAAGGGAGGGAGGAAATGGAAGGAAGGAAGGAAGGAAGGAAGGAAGGAAGGAATGAAGGAGGAAGGGAGGGAGGGAAGGAGAGGAGTTCAAAAGGACAGAGGGAGGGAGGGAAGGTGTAAAATGTAGGAGAACGGAGAGGGAGGGGTAAAGGGGGAGGGGGAGGAAAGGGGGTGGGGAAGGGCGTAGAATGAGGCGTGTTTTCCTGCCTGCCTGCTTGCGCGCCTGCATACAGATGGCTCGCTTTCTGCGGGGAGCTGTTTAGTCACTCCGGTGCCGAGAGACAGCCGGCATTCGAATCTCCCTCTTTTTCACTTTTCCCCTTATGTCTTTCTGCCCCTTCCCCTTTCTTTTGATTTTTTAATTTCTCTCCCATCCTCTCCTTTTCCTTCTTTTTCTTTCTTTCTTTCTTTCTTTCTCTCTGTCTGTCTGTCTGTCTGTCTGTCTGTCTGTCTGTCTGCCCTGTCGTCTGTTCGGGGGGATGTCGTCTCTGTCCCCCTTCCTTTTCCCTTGCCCTTTCCCCATCCCAATCCTTCTCCCTTCCTTTTCCCCCTCTCTTTCTTTTTTTCTCTCTCAAACATTAAAAAATCGTATTCTTATTTTCTTTCTTTCTAAAACTCATTAAGTGAATAAGTTTACAAAAATAACTTACATTAACGGTTCCCAAAATCCCAAAACCTGAAATAAACACAAAGCCTTTGTACTTGCGACCCCTGAAACGAGAGACCGCCGGACCAAAATTTACGATGAGGAACAATTACTGTTTTAAAGAGCAATTCCTTGATTAGCATGCAACCTGTGTCTCTGTCTGTCTGTCTGTCTGTCTGTCTGTCTGTCTGTCTGTTGTCTGTCGTCTGCCTGCCCGCCTGCGTCTGTCTGTCGTCTGTCTGTCTGTTGTTATCTGTTGTCTGCCTGCCTGCCTTTTGCCCCCTGCCCTGCCTGCCTGCCTGCCTGCCTGCCTGCCTGCCTGCCTGCCTGCCTGCCTGTCTGTTTGTCTGTCTGTCTCCGTCTCTCTCTCTCTCCTCTCTCTCTCTCTCTCCTCTCCCCCTCTCCTTCTCTCTCTCCTCTCTCTTTTCCTCTCTCTCTCTCTCTCCCCCCCCTCTCTTTAAGGGAAAATTTTGAAAGGCGAGAATGGGGACATGGAGGGTATGGTAATATACTGAAAGGGGGGAGAGGGAGGGGTGTGATAAAGAGGGAGACAGAGGGCTGATGAATGGGGAAGGGAAAGTTGGGAAGGGGGAAAGGGGCAAAGGCTGCAGCGAAAGAAGGGGGGGGAAAAATGAAAAAAAGCGAGAGGGGGGGGCGGGAAAGGGGAAAGAATTATCTCCAATCTTTCGCAGTGACGAGTTTGCGCGCGCCCGGCCATAAGCGCCACGTAAAAGCCTCGCCTAATCACCTAACCAACGCAACAAGTAATCGACCCAAAATCCAGGTGTCCCCTGGGGTAATGACTAGTAAGCCCAGCGTTTAAAGACCCGGGCCATTTTATCATAACGATCCCTCGCCGCCGACGCAATAACAGACCTTACACACAGGGTCCCTACGCCCGCCGCTCCTGCATTAGTTAGCGGTCACGAGCCGCCTTCCTCGGGGCCGCCGGCGCGGATGCGGCCGCGAGCGCTGCAGTAATGAGCTGGAGGCTCCTCCTGCTCTTCTTTCCCCTCCTTCTCCTCGTATTTCCCTCTCCCTTCTCCTCTTCTCTTCCCTCCTTCGTCTCCTACTCCTCCTTTTCCTCTTCTTCTTCCTCCTCCTTCTCCTCTTCTTCTTCCTCTTTTTCCTCCTGCTCTTCTTTTTCCTCATTCTCCTCCTCCTCTTTCCCCTTCTCCTCTCTCTCTCTTTCTCCTTCTCCTCTTTTTTTTTTTCTTATCCTCCTACTTCCCTTTCTCTTCCTCCTTCTTCTCTAGACATTTTCGAAAATTTTGTGTGAAAGATGATGCGGCGCGAAAGAAATGATAATTTTCGCTCTTAAGACCCTCCATCCTTTCTCTCTTTTTAAAATCACCTTTTTTCCCTTTTACTTTTTTCTCTGGGGAGGCGTGGGGGGGGTGTGGGGGGAAGGGGTGCCGTTTTCGGATTTAAAATGCCAACCTGGAGTCAGGCTGGACCGGCGGGAGAGAGAGAGAGAGAGAGAGAGAGAGAGAGAGAGAGAAAAGAGAGAGAAGGGGAGAAAAGAGAGAGAAGAGAGGAAGGAGAGAGGAAAATAAAGGTGCGTAATTTAAAGTTCTTTCCGTTAAACAAACGCGAAAGAGGAATTAAAAAAACAGATAGGAGAAATTGAAACGAGGTGGAGAGGGAGGGAAGGTAAAAAGGGGAGAGGGAAGGTAAAGAGGGGAGAGCGAGGGGAAAGGGAGAAGGGGAAAGGGAGAGACAAGTGACGAAGTGGGCGCGCGTGTTTGGGCGCTTCAGTGGGTCGACCTCTTCTCCTTTCGGGCCTCGCGCTGTCGCTTCTTTCCGTTTTGCCATTCCCCGCAGCTGGAGTTCTCTTCGCTTTCGTTCATCCACTCTTTTTTCCTTCTTTCTTTTCATTCATTCATCTCGCTCGTCCTTCCTTTCTCCCGCTGAATCCGCTCCCTTCCCTCCTCCTCTCCCTCCCTCCCTTCCTTCAACCCGCCCTCCCCCCCCTTTCCTTAAACCCCCCCCCCCCCTTTTCCCCCCCCTCCCTTCCCCTTCCTTTTCCCCCCCCCCTTCCCCTCCCTCCCTTCCTCTCGCGCCAACTATTCCGCCAAGCCTCGGGGCAAGTCCGAAGCGGCCACATTAATAACTCTCGGCAACTGACCGTCTCCTTGGGACTCGGGATAGAATGAGGGAGGGAGGGAAGGTGAGGGAAGAACGGTAGGAAGGAGGGAGTGAGGGAGAGAAAAGGGGGGAAGGGAGAAGGGGGAAAAGGGGGAAAAAAGGGGGGAGGGAAAGGGTGGAAAGGAAGGGGAGGGGGGGGAAAAAGGGGAGAGAAGGAAGAAGAGGGGAAAAGGGAGAGAAAGGGAGAAGAAAAGGAGAGAAGAGATAGGAAGAGAACCAACGGGAAACAAAGAGGGAGACGATAACAGCGGAAAATAGCTTTCCGCTCGAGTTTTGTTGACATCCCGCCCTCCGACCAGCGCCTCCTTTCCTCCTCCAGGAATCGCCCAGAGAGAAATCCAGTGTTTGGCGTGTTCGCCTCGGCCGCGCCCTCCGACCCGCGCCCTCCGACCCGCGCCCTCCGACCCGCGGCGGCCGAGGCTGAGCCGAACGGCGAATCCGCTGCGCTTCGCCTAAATCATTTTTAATGGCCGCCGAGACTCCGCGCAAGATGGACGCGAGGCAATTCCACCGCCGTTCCACCTGATATCCACATAAATAACCCGGATGATCATCCACATTAACAAAACTCGCAGGAGGGCGTCTCCGGGGGGGACGGGCGCCCCAAGGACCAAAACAATCCCCGAATGGGAAGGCGGGTCAGGAAAAACTCCGTTCTGATTGGCTGGCGAACCGGAGGGCAACCGAGATGGCGCCGCCGACCGGTTCCAAATATGCTCTAATTAAACTCCCCGATATGACCAGTAACTTTCGGGGAGAACCAATCGTCCAAAGTCAATAATCCTGACTGACTTCTTCACCCTCCTCCCCGCCCTCTCCTCCCCCTGTCTCCCCATCTATCCCTACTCCTCCCCAGCTCCCTCCCCTCCCCCTTCCCCACCCTAATCTTCCTCATCTCTGCCAACCCCTCCAATACCCTTTCCAAAACCCTTTCCCCAAACCCCTCTCTTCCCCTTCCCCTTCCCAGTCTCTCCCTCCTCTTGCCCTTCCCCTCCCCCTCTCCTGACTCCCTCTACCCCCTCCCCTCCCCTCCCCTCCCCCTCCCCTCCTCGAAGAGATATACATTTCAGATCGACTTCGACACAACTTTTCTTCTTCTTCCCCTTTTGCGGGAGGGCAGGAGACGGCGAGGGGGGCGAGGGAGGGAAGGAAGGGGAAGTGGGGAAGGACTTCGAGAAAGGCAGAATTGGTGATGAATGAAGTAATAGTAGTAGTAGTAATAACAACAATAATACAGTAATAAGAACAATAAGTATGATTATGACAAAAAATAATAATAATAATAAAAAATAATAATAATAATGATAATAAAAATTAAATAATAATAATAATTTAAAAAAAAATAATGATAATTAATAATAAAAATATCAATTATCGTAACACAGAGTGGTGGGGTGGTATAGTAGTAGCAGTTGTATGTTTTTTACTTTTTAGTAGTAAAAACAATCCTAATAAAAACAACAACCATAATAACAATGATCATGATATAGAACAAGGAAAAGGGAAAAGCGGTGATGGGGGGAAAGGAGGAAAGGAGGAATAACGGAAGGAATTAAGGGGCTAATTTCACCCTAAGTGGTTTAAAGGGTGAAGCGGCCGACTTAATTAAAGGGGTTACGGTGACTAGCGACTATAGATACCGGTGCATCATGTTGTTGTTGTTGTTGTTGTTGATGATGCAGCTGTTATTTTTGTTGTTGGTTTTGTTGTTCTCCTTATTCATTATTAGTTGAGAGAATTGTGAGAAGCTGTTATTTTGAGGAAGGAAACACACATGAGAACAAACAGAGAAAATGAGAAATAAATGCGATTTTTTTAAAAAGGAAGTTTATTTACATTTAGATGCATATCTTATAACCACATCCAGAGCCTCAGTATAATGTCTTAAGAAAACTTATGCATAGAAATTGAATCATTACATCAGGGAAAGCGCTGGCCAGGATTTCACGGAATTTAAGAAACCGATCTTGCATAATTAAAGACAAATGAGAGAGAGAGAGAGAGAGAGAGAGAGAGAGAGAGAGAGAGAGAGAGAGAGAGAGAGAGAGAGAGAGAGAGAGAGAGAGAGAGAGAGAGAGAACGACTGGAAGACAGAGACAAGACAATAATGTAAAGAAGAAAAACAGAATACAAAATATTCGAGAAGTGTAAACATGGACAATTAGAAAGAAAATGAAATGAAAAAAAAATCAGAAATCAAAACAAGACCTCATCCAATCTACCCATCCCCCCCCCCCCCAACCCACCGATCGCCATCGAGCCCACCCGCCCACCCCTAACCCTCCTACCCTTAGAACCTACCCCTTTCCCCCAACGCACCAATCCCACCCACCTCTAACCCACCTCCCCTACAGCACGCCCATCCCCCCCCCACCTGCCCCTCCCGCCCACCTGCCCCCCCCTCCCGCCCACCTGCCCCTCCCGCCCACCTGCCCTCCCGCCCCACCTGCCCCTCCCCCGCCCACCTGCCCCTCCCGCCCCCTGCCCCTCCCGCCCACCGCCCTCCCGCCCACCTGCCCTCCCGCCCACCTGCCCCTCCCGCCCACCTCCCCTCCGCCCACCTGCCCCTCCCGCCCACCTGCCCCTCCCGCCCACCTGCCCCTCCCGCCCACCTGCCCCTCCCGCCCACCTGCCCCTCCCGCCCACCTGCCCCTCCCGCCCACCTGCCCCTCCCGCCCACCTGCCCCTCCCGCCCACCTGCCCCTCCCGCCCACCTGCCCCTCCCGCCCACCTGCCCCTCCCGCCCACCCTGCCCCTCCCGCCCACCTGCCCCTCCCGCCCCCTGCCCCTCCCCGCCCACCTGCCCCTCCCGCCCACCTGCCCCTCCCGCCCACCTGCCCCTCCCGCCCACCTGCCCCTCCCGCCCACCTGCCCCTCCCGCCCACCTGCCCCTCCCGCCCACGCCCCTCCCGCCCACCTGCCCCTCCCGCCCACCTGCCCCTCCCGCCCACCTGCCCCTCCCCCACCGCCCTTCCAATGCCTCGCACCCCTCGCCAGCTCCGCAGACCCGTGTAGCGCAACG
>NC_051388.1:5240548-5243048 GCF_015228065.2 Penaeus monodon
GTGACCCGGCGGCTCAGACATGAACTACCGTTAAAAAAAGAAAAAAAATATGTACACACACACACACACACACACACAACACACACACCAACCACACACACACAATTATATATATATATATATTATATATAATATATTATATATATATATAATGTGTTATAGAAGGTCCCGTGGGAAAAGAATTTTTATCAGGGAAAAGGAAAACCAACCACGGCTGAGAAGAACTTCATTTTTCAATTACAAACGTTTCGGAGAATGCAATCTCCATCATCAGTGCTAAAAAAAACAGGAAAAATTAAATTTAATACAAAAATAATAATAACGCAAAGTAAAACAATACGATAAATCATTAACTGGCCACAGACAAAAAAGGCAGTGTAGCAAATAACAGGTACTAACCAAAAATGGATGGTTGGCAGTTTAATGGTAAAAAGGGTGGTTGCAGTGGAATTATTGTTTATTTTGGGGTTTTCATAGTTCGGATGTGGAGTGATTCTGCTATGATCAGGTCAATCTGTTAAGGGGGAGGTCAAGTTTTTGAAATCAGTATTGCTAAAAGGGTGATTGTGGAGGTGAGAGTGCTCTCTGATTGCTGAGAAGGATGGATTGTTCAGCTGTGGGCCCGGTCCTGATTGATTCCCTTTGTGTTCGAGAATGCGGTGACGGAGCCATCGTGAGGTTGAACCACGTACCTAGCCTGACAGCTAGGACAAGTAAATAGGTAAACCACTTTCGAACTAAGTTCAGAGTCACACTTTCTTTTTCTTTAAGAAATTTCCGATAGGTTAGAATTGTAAAAAACAAACCGAAAAACATATCTGAGGATAGCATTGTCTGAGAATTTTGTTTAGTGTTTTGTCTGAGATCAAACTAAGACCCCCCATGTATGGAAAGTTTTATATATTTGATGTCTTTGTTGGACTGTGGTTGTTGTTGGTTTTAGGTAGAATTTTATGACACAGAAAATTGCGTAGTGCTTTGTAGAACAGATAAGATGGGTACCCATTTGAAGCGAAATATTCCTTTAGGAATGAAGCTTCTTCATGAAAACTAGTCCAGGTTGAACAAATGTTGTAAGCCCGGTTGACAAATTAAACAGACTTTTACGCTCGATAAGAACATCTATCGATGAAATCACTTACAACTTTTAACTACATCTGGCTCCAAACCTGGTTTCCTTTATGGCCTTCCCAAAATTCATAAAATTGGTCAACCACTACGCCCCATAATTTCTGCTATTGGAACCTTCAATTATAATGTTGCTAAATTCTTAGTTAAGATCATCAC
Source organism: Penaeus monodon (assembly GCF_015228065.2). Taxonomy (NCBI): domain Eukaryota; kingdom Metazoa; phylum Arthropoda; class Malacostraca; order Decapoda; family Penaeidae; genus Penaeus; species Penaeus monodon. Next base: position 5,241,836 of record NC_051388.1, read on the forward strand.
CCCATTAACCACAAATGAATATACTATAGAAAACTCTTTCTCGTTTATCAAAGAAATCTGTGCCCTTAAACCACTACGACCTGTCACTATGGCAAGTTTTGACATAGAATCATTATTTACCAATGTTCCTCTTAAAGAAACCACTGACATAATTACAAACAAAACTGCCTCATCACTCTTAAACTTGTACGGGCTGAATAAGACAATTATAAGAAACTATTGGATATAGCTGCTCACAATCAGTGTTTAGTTTTAATGAATCTATTTACACACAAAAAAGACGGTTTAGCAATGGGACACCACTTGGCCCTGGTTACGCCAATACATTCCTTTGCCACATGAACAAGTTTGGTTAAATAATTGTCCTGCTATATTTTACCGTCTTTACATGGATGATACTTTCTTACTTTTTAACGACCCCTCTCACATTAACCCTTTCCTTTCATACTTGAATTCACAAACCAACATTAAATTCACTTGTGAAATTGAACAAAATAAAAAACTATCATTTCTGATACTTGCATAATTTTCGTAATAATTGTTTCTTCACCAGTACCTATAGGAAACCTAATTCACTGGCCTCGGACTCCATTATCTCAGCTATATTCCTCATATTTACAAGCTTAACAACCTTACTACACTTATCACCGGGCTTAAACCCTTTGTTCAACCCGGACTAGTTTTCATGAAGAAGCTTCATTCCTAAAGTAATATTTCGCTTCAAATGGGTACCCATCTTATCTGTTCTACAAAGCACTACGCAATTTTTTGTGTCATAAATTCTACCCAAAACCAACAACAACCACAGTCAACAAAGACATCAAATATATAAAAAATTCCATACATGGGCGGTCTTAGTTTTGATCTCAAAATCACTAAAAACAAAATTCTCAGACAATGCTATCCTCAGATATGTTTTCGGTTTGTTTTTTACAATTCTAACACTATCGGAAATTTCTTAAAGAAAAAGAAAAGTGTGACTCTGAACTTAGTTCGAATGTGGTTTACCTATTTACTTGTCCTAGCTGTCAGGCTAGGTTTCGTGGGTTCAACCTCACGATGGCTCCGTTTACCCCATTCTCGAACAAAAAAAGGCAAATCAATCAGGACCGGCCTACAGCTGAACAATCCATCCTTCTCAGCAATCAGAGAGCACTCTCACCTCCAAAAATCACCTTTTTAACAATACTGATTTCAAATTCTTGACCTCCCA
>NC_051388.1:5248048-5251503 GCF_015228065.2 Penaeus monodon
GGCAGTGAGAAAGCCTGCGGCTAGCGTAAAAAAAAAGTGCGTTTTCTTAAAGGGAAAAAGGTCTTGACAGAAAAAGAAGAACCCCCTTAAGTACCGCCCCATGTCAACGGGGAAATCCCTCAGGCGACACCTCCCGTGCCCGCACGAATGAGGGCTGTTTTCCAAACTTTCAATCGCTGTGTAAATTTTTTTTGACTGTGCTCGATTAAAAAAGGTAAAGTTTAAAGAGGTAAGATGAAAACCTTTTTTTACTGTGCCTACAACTGACCGCCTTACCTGCACAGCCTTAAAACAGTACTAATTCCCGAACATTGTGCGCAAGCGTGTTTACACATACAGATGAGTCGAAACTGTGAACTACGACATAAGCTTTCTTAACTTCCTGAATTCGGATGTAAGAGTGTCGTCACCAAACTCCCAAATAGTGCGCAAAATTGCCAACAAAATTGAAAAATCCTCGCCGGGCCCCCCCGTAGGGGGAGAGGCCCTAGAAAGAATTCAATCTGCAACGTCGAGATAAGTACGATTGAATAGGCGAATGTCATGTTCATCAAGAAAGGTCTATGGTAAGGTTGCCGAAAAGAAATTTAATGGTCCCTGTGGTATAGCGAGCTTGGGCGCGTTTTAAATGGAAAAAAAGCAGAACGGACCCCCAAGGTTTTTAAGGGGAAAAACCTTCCAAAGGGCCTAACCACACCCCCGGTGCGTCCTTTACGTTACGCGGCAGGCGATGCGAGTTTCCCCCATGAGGGGGTGCCCCAAAAAAAAAAAAGGACAACGATCCGGAAGGGGGAGCCAGAAACACTCACCACTCACAGACCAGCAAAAGATATATCACACAAACCTTACAAGAGAAAAAGAAAAAAAAGGGAAAATAAGGGGCCCTCCTAGAATGAGCGGTGCAGGTAATGCATGCAATGAGCAAGTATAGAGATAGAAAAAAAAACCCTACGGGGTAAAACATATACCTGACGAACCGCTAACTCTCGAGGGTAGTGCAAGTAAATAGAAAAGGATGTGTATCAAAGCAAAATGACTAATGAGAGGACAATCAGATTTCCTGACATCATAATATGATCAGCCAGCTTTAGGACGTCAAAAGGAACCATTTCCCAGAGCATCAGCGACAGACTTGCATCTGCCTTGTTGTTTTTATGCCACAACTTGAGGGACCCCCAAAAAAAAGGGCTAAAACTTAGGCCCATAGTAGTGTGAGCATGATTTTTTTAAAAACCAAGGAACCGACCCCGATAGATTTTGCACACGACTTTTGCTGGTACTCAATTATTCGTACGAGACCTGGTCGGAACGCCTTTGCTTGCTGAAACGCTGCTGCTGGAGAAACCAAATACTCAGCATATTTGTCCCTATAGAGGGGGCGGGGCCTCATCTCCAGGAGTTCGTAAGGGAGCCCCTTGTCCTGTACCCCTGAGAAAAAGGCGGCTATGCCCAGGGGGAGAAAGGATCTATTTTAAAAGTTTTTGTAATGCCATTGCCGTGGAGGAACGGCAAACGTTCACCTGCGTCACAGTAGCTGCTTCGTGAGGTGGGTAACACCTGATTTCAAACTCGGTACCCTTTCCGAGCTTAAATATTGTGGGCAGCCGTGAGGCAACAAATTATCTGAAATGCTTTTGTGACGTGCACCCCACCTTTGACGGGAAACCGCCAAAAAACTGCAGAAAAGCAAAAAATTGTCCCCAAACACTTAAATTTCTTGTTGCCAGACCGTGATGTGGTAAACCAGCAAAGTTCACTAAATTTCGCCGGGAAAAACCCGGGAAATCGAACTTAAGTGCAGGCGCGGGGTCGCTTGTGTGACCCCTTTTACAAGGGGCACTTTTCAAGACCGACGTGTTATACCCTCGTTACAAAACCCCGGAAAAACCCAGGACTCGGGGCCGCTCAGTCTTGTTTGAGGCTGTATTTTTTGTTCTTTTCCCCCCCTCCCTCCCTCCCTCTTCCACTCTCTCCCTCTCCCTCTCCCTCTCTCTCACTTCCTCACTTCTCTCTTTCTTTCTCTTTCTCTTTCTCTTTCTCTTTCTCTTTCTCTCTCACCTCCCCTACCCCTCCAACTCCAACTCCCTCTCTCACCTTCCCCTCTCGCCGCCATTCACTCGACCGGCATTTTAATCCCGGCCTTGGAATCACGGCCGCAGTGATTTAATGTGTCTCTTGGAGGGTCACGCTGCGTTTTCCGAAGGGCTTTTATAAAGAAAAAACAAATTTTTCCCCAACAAAATGGGTATTACAAGTTTATTGATGTAAAAAATTTTCAAAAAATTTTTATTTTTTTTAATTCTAACGTATTGGGGGTATTTATTAAAAAAAATCAAATGAGCCACAAAAATTTCTTTTTCCATCGACTTTTTTCCATGCAAAACCCCCACACACACACACCACACACCACACACACACACACCCCACACCAACAAACAACACCACACACCCCACACACACACACACCCACACACCCACACCCAAAACCGCACAGCCCTCCCATCTTCCCTTCCATCCCCTCCCGGGGTTTGGTTGGTGTTAAACGGGCGCCCTCCAGTTGCGCCCCCGCAGAGGAGATGGGCATTGATAGGAGAGCGGGGTACGGGGGGGGAGGGGGGGAGTGGGGATGGTGGGGGCAGCAGGGGCGGGGGGTAGAGAAGGGTGTGAGAACGAGTATGAGGGTGAGTTTTTTGGGAAATAAAATGAAGAAAAAAAAGGCTTGTCGATAGAGAGAGAGATTGGGGAGAGGGAGAAATAGATTAAAAACAGGAGAGGTAGAGGTGGTAGGGGGAGGGGGGGGGGGGAAAGCAGGTCAATAAGGGAAAGGGGAGGGGAGATGGTTCAAAAGAAAGTAGATTTTGATTTTAGGGTTTAAAAGTAGAAAGGGGAGAGGGAAAAGATTGTTGATAGGAGAGGAAGGAAGAAAGTTATTCTAAGAATGAAGGATCGATAGACCATGGAAGTCAGAATATATTGGATCATGGTTGATAGAGAATAATTTGGGGAAAAGCTAAATCAAATGAGAGCGAGTGTGGGGAGGGGGGAAGGGTGGGGGAGGGAGGGCTAGAAGGTCGGGGAGCAGCCCTTCCTCGTCTCTGCCCCCCAACCACCCAGGCGAACCCGTGGTCGCCGGGAATACCCCCGAGGTTGGTCGGGCGCGGCGCCCGGGTTTGGAAAACCCTAACTCCGGGGGAGTTTCAGCCCACCCCACGGGGCCCTGGGGCGTCCCAGGGGATGGGGGGGGGGCCCGAGGGGGAGGGGGTGAGTGATGAGGGGGGGAGAGTAAAAAGTATGGCGGGAGGGTGCGACGGGGAAAGGGGGGGGGTGGGGGGTTAGAGGTGGAGGGCTTGGTTTTGGGGGGGGGGGGGGAAAGGGGGGGGGGGGAAAAAGGGGGGGGAAACCAAAAAGGGGGGGGGGGGGGGAAAAAAGGGGGATCCCAAAGGGGGGGGGGGGGG
>NC_051388.1:5251603-5259103 GCF_015228065.2 Penaeus monodon
GGAGGGAGGGGGAGGAGGGGAGGGGGGGGGGAAGGGGGGGGGGGAAGGGGGGGGGGGAAAAAAAAAAAAACGGAAGGGAAGGGGGGGGAGGGAGGGGGAGGAGGAGGGGGGTAAGTGAATAAAAGCGAGTGAGTGAGTGGCTAGTGAGTGACTCACAGCAAGACTCACCCAAGGCCACGAGCGCCTTCCAGACGAGCAGAGCTGAAGCTCATCCTGACTCGCCGAGAGGCTTCACAAGAGGCAAGAGCCAAATGAACCGCAGTTCAGTCAAAGTACACAGAAATAGGGAGCGTTGCTTCCGGCCTCCTACTGCCTCGGATTCCAGAGCCTCGGGGGAAGGGGAGTCACGAGGAGCGAGTGAGAGTGAGTCAGAGCGAGTGATGGAAAGGGAGGCAGCTGTTAGGGCAGGCGAACGAGCCTTATTTGGGCAGGCGAGCGGGCGCGCAGGCCTCCCGACGCCTCCTGCCCGCCTCTCTGCCTTCGCCTTCTGCTCTCTTCGCCTCTTGCTTCTCCTCTGCCCTCTCTCTCCCCTTCGCTTCTCGCCTCCTCCTCTGCCCTCTCTCTCTCCCCTTCGCTTCTCGCCTCCTCCTCTGCCCTCTCTCTCTCCCCTTCGCTTCTCGCCTTCTCCTCTGCCCTCTCTCTCTCCCCTTCGCTTCTCGCCTTCTCTGCCCTCCCTTCTTTCTGCTTCTCCTCTTCTCTTCTCCGCTCTCTCTCTCTCTTCTTCGTGGAATAATTTTACGTCTTTTTATTGGAATTTCCCTTTCTACTGCCTCCTCTTTTTCCGTCTTCTTGTTTTATTACACCTACAAGTGTTACTTTTATTCTCTCTTCCCTTCTTCTTTTCTCGCTCCCGCCTATCTTCCTCCTCTTCCTCGCCCTCCTAAAACCTCTCTATATATAAACATGGGCTTGAGGGTAACTCAAGTTGCCTCATCCTTTTGAGATGCAAACGTTTGTTTCCGTAAACTTGTCAAAGTCTCTCTCTCTCTCTCTCTCTCTCTCTCTCTCTCTCTCTCTCTCTCTCTCTCTCTCTCTCTCTCTCTCTCTCTCTCTCTCTCTCTCTCTCTCTCTTTCTCTCGCTCTCGCCCTCTCCACCTTCCTCCTTCCTTCTCACTCTCTCCTTCCCTCCTCCTCCTCCTCCCCCAAATCCTTACCCCCCCCTTTATACTCCCTCAGGGTCCTCCCATCCTCAACGACCCTCCACCCCTCCTTTCCCCTCCCCTCCCCTCCCCCCCCTCCCCCCCTCCACTCCCTTCCCAAACGATCCCATCCCTTAGGCCAAGTACAAAGCAGGTTGAGCAAGTTGCAACACCTCCTTTGCAACGCGTTATGCAACCATTACCTGGTACAGCACTGGAATCTCCGTTTTTTTTCTCTCTCTCTAACCCCTAATCCTCCCCCTTCCCTCTCCCCCTTTTCTTGTTTCTGTCTCTATACTCTCCCCCTCCCCTCCCCCCCTGAAATCCTCTCCCTCCCTCCTCCCCTCCTAATCTCCCCCACCCCTTCTCTTGTTCGTGTCCCCATTGCCCCTCCCCTTCCCCCGCCATTCTCCTCCGCCCCTCCCCCTCCCTCCCTCCCTCCCTCCCTCCCTCCCTCCTCCTTCCCCTCCTCTCCTCTCCTTTTCCCTCCCTCCTTCTCTCCCCTCCCCCCCCTTCTTCCTTTCCTCCCTCCCCCTCCCCCTCCCCCTCTCCCCTTTAGCCTTGTCAATCGTCTTCGGTTTCTTTCTTGCTCATTATCGCCAGTTGCTTTTTTTCATTTCCTCCTTTTACTCTTGTTTCTTCTCGTTTTCTTGTCTCTTCGTTCTGTTGATATCCGTAATCGTATCCCAGGAGCCTTTGTAGCGCTTTTGAGTATTTCAACTACTTCGAAAAATCATCTTCGTTATCCTCCCCATCATCATCATCATTATTATTGACTTTTCTTCCAATTCCTCTTCCACTTCCTCCTGCTCTTCCCTCTTTCTTCCTTCCCCTCCCTCTTACGCATGTCGCCCCCCCATGTGGAGAGATCTTTCTCTCCTTCCCCTTCGTATTTTCGACTTTCCACACCCCTCTTTCTGTCCTGCTTTCTCCTTCCTCGTCCCCATAACCTCCTTTTCCCTCCCCCCCCTTTTTTTTCTTTTCCCCCCTTCTTTCCTTTTTCTTTTCCTCTTCCCCTCCCCCCCCCCCCCCCCCCTTTTCCCCCTTTTTTTCCTTTTCCTCCTTTCCCTCCCCCCCCCTCACCCTTCCCACCCCACCTTCCCCCCTCCCCCCTTCCTCGTTGCCCTCCCCCCTTCCACTCCTCCTCCTACCCTCCCGCTCCCCGCTCCCCTTTTTCCTGTTTGTTCCGTTCCCTCCCCCCCCCCCCCCTCCTCCTCCTCCTCCCCCCCCTCTCCTCCCCCTCCCCTCCCCCCCTCCTCCTCCTCCGCTCTCCCTCCTCCGCCCTCCTGCTCTCCTGCTCCTCCTGCCCCTTTTCCTTTTGTCCTGTTCCTTTCCTCCTCCTCCCCCCTCCCCCCATTGCCTGGTACCTCGCCTGTTCCCCGCACCCCAAACCGCCCCCTTTGGTCGCCCGGGGGCGGGGGGCGGCTGTCACCTCCCTCGGCACATGACTCCTCTCTGCTTGAGCCGTTTTATTGAGGTTTTTGTTGTTTGTTTCGTGTGCTCTTGTTTGTTTGTTTTTGTTAGTTTCATTTCCTCCCTCTTCTTGCTTGCGTGCACACCCAGCCTGCCCTCTTGGCTCCCCTAAATGCCCCCCCCCCCCCCCGGCGCCCCCGCCCGCGAGCGGAGCGAAGGGCCTCGGCGCCGCCGCCCGCGGCAGCCGGATTCGAGGGGCGGCGTGACAGACGGCGCAGATGGTGGAGTTACGACAGTAAAGGGGCCCCATTTGCATGACAAAGCGTGCGAGAATTGGTGCATATGGTGTGTGCGGGTAAAAAAGATGGGACGGGGAAGAATCGAAGAAAGTGAGGACGGGTGCGGGTAACGAGGTCAAGGAGGGAGATATCAACGGGTGAATGGACTGAGGAGACAATACCTTAAAAAAGGTGAAGGAAAAACATGAGTAAATAAAATTACGACTACAACTAGCACTGTTCTTAATGATGGTAATGATAAAAATAATAACAAATATTAATAATATCAATCATCATCATCATAAAATAGTTTTATAATGTAATAAAATAGTAAAAATAATAATATAAAATAATAAAAAATAATAATAAAAATAATAATAACAAAATAAAAATTATAAATAAAAATAAAAATAATAATAATAATAATAATAATAATAATAATAATAACAATAACAATAACAACAATAGTAATAATAATAGCAACTTTAATAACAACAGCATCAGGAACACGAAAAAAGCGAGAACTAGCAGACCAGGAATATGGAAATAAGAGAGAAACCCAAAAAAGGAAACAGGGCGAAGGAGGAGGAGAGCGGGGGCGAGGGCGGCGCAGGGCGAAGGAGGAGGAGAGCGAGGGCGAAGGAGGGGGAGAGCGAGGGCGAAGGAGGAGGAGAGCGAGGGGCGAAGGGGAGGAAAAGCGAGGCGAAGGAGGAGGAAGCGAGGGGGCGCAGCGCCGACCCCACGAGCTCCCCCCGGATTCGTCGCCGGAAGAACGACGTACGAGCTGCGCGTCGAGGGCCGGTTGCCAGTTGTGTTTTTTTTCTTCCCACCGGCCAGTTAGCACTCTCGCTTCTCACCTTCAGTTTTTTCTTTTTGTTTCGCTTTTTTTAACACTATGGATGTGTGCGTTTCCATGTTCTCCCTTTTTGGAATTTGAATTTGCCTGGGGCGTGGAAGGTGGGTATGGAGAGGGGGAGGGTGGGGAGGGGGGGGGGGGGGGGAGAGATGAGTAATGATAGGCTTAAGTATTCGAGTCTTGTTTTATATCTTGGTGTTGCTTAAGGTGCTCTGACAGTTTCCTTTCATTCTCTGTTTTTCTTTTTTCCTATATTCCTTTGTCCCCTTTTTTCTGTCTCATCTGTTTCCGTCTCTCTCTCTCTCCCCTTTCTCTCTCTCTCTCTCCCGTTTTTGTTTGTCTGTCTTCGTCTGTCTTCTGCTTCTTTTCTGTCTGTCTGTTTCTGTCTGTCGTCTGTCTGTCTGCGTCTGTTGTTTGTCTGTTTCTATTTGCTTCTCTGTCCCTTCTCCCCTTCTATCTGTCTCTTTTCCCCTCCCCCCCCCCCCCCTCTCTCTCTCTCTCTCTCTCTCTCTTCTCTCTCTTCTTCTCTTCTCCTCTCTCCTCTCTCTCTCTCTCTCTCTCCTCTCTCCTTCCTTTACTCCCTTCCCCCTCTCCCCTCTTTTCCCTTTCCCTTCTTCCCTTTCCTTCCCTTCCCTTCCTTCCCTCCCTTCTCTTTCCTTTCCCTTTCCCTTTCTCCCTCCCTCTCTCCCTTAGCTCAATCTGTCTCTTATCTCTCTCTCTTTCCCTCTCTACGTTCGCGCACATGTACACCGGCGTGCACAAGACCCGCACACTACCTCCATCAGCAATACAGATTCCATCATCCCTTGCATCGAATTAATCATATCAGACGCGCATTCCCTCATTATTCAATGCGGACGCTGTCTCTTCCCTCCCTCCCTCCCTCCCTCCCTCCCTCCTCCTATTATCCACATCTGCTTTTCCCCTTCCCCTCCCTCCTCTCCCCCCCCTTTCCCTTCCCCTTCCTCCCCCTTTCCTTTCGCTATCCTTCTTCCACGTCCTTCTTTTTCTTCTTCTTCTTTCTCTTCTCCTTCTTATCCTCCTCCTCCTCCTCCTCCTATTCGTCGTCGTCATTGTCGTCGTCCTCCTCCTCCTCCCCCCCCCTCCCCCCCCCCCCCCCTCCTCCACCGCCAGGCTCATTAGTGATGCTGGAGAAGCAGTGAGAGTTGAAAGGCGTGATGCTCCACAGAAAGAGAGAGAGAGAGAAGAGAGAGAGAGAGAGAGGAGAGAGAGAGAGAGAGGAGAGCAAGAGGAGGGAGGAAGGGGAGGAAGAGAGAGAAAGAAAGAGAGAGGGAGAGAGAGAGGAGAGAGAGAAAAGAGAGGGGAAAAGAGGAGAGAGAGGGAGAGAGAGAGAGAGGGGAAGAGAGAGAAGAGAGAGAGAAAATTTTTTTTAAATTTTCCCTTAAAGCAACGCATCAGTATCAACTAATACCTTTTATCATTCTATTTTTAAAATAGCCCAATCTTTTCCCATCATTACTATCATCATTATCATAATCAATATTAGCATTATCGCCGCTCCTCCTCCTTGACGAAATCTTCAGGCGTTTTTTGGTTCCTCTCCCTTTCCCCCTTCTACTCCCCTCCCTCTTCTTTTCCCTCCCTTCCACTCCTCCCCCCTCCCTTTCCTTCTCCTTCTCCCACTCTATCCTCCCTTCCTCCTCCTCCTCCCCCTTTTTCTTTCATCCCCCTTCTTTTCCCACTTCCCCCCCTCCTCCTCCTCCCCCCCAGCATCCTTCTCTCCTTCCGTGCCACCGTGTCAATCATGTGTCATGCCCGAGTGTCAGATCTCGCAGCTGATGGCGACCCCGGTTCCTGTCAACGGAGACTCCTCATTAAGCATTGTCAGGTCACGTGACTGGCCTGTCAACACCCCCCTTTACTCATTGGCCGCCCCTTCACTGTCCTTTCTCTCCTTCCCTCCCTCCCTCCTTTCTTCTCTCCTTCCCTCCCTCCCTCCTTTCTTCTCTCCCTCCCTCCCTCCCTCCTTTCTTCTCTCCCTCCCTCCCTACTTTTTCCCCCACTCCTTTTTCTTACGCCATTTTCTTTTTCCTCTCTCCCCCCTCGCTTTTTTTGGGGTGAGGATTAATGAAATTTTTGCATACGTAGCATATGTTGTGTATATATATACAACCACAATCTATATACAAGTTACATAAACATATATATATATTTAATTATATATATAATAAAATAATATATTAATATATAATTAATATGTATATAATATATTATATATATATATATAATATATATATATATATATATATTTTAAAATATATATATAGGGGGCCGCGGTGCCGTGGTTGGCGTGGCTCAAGACTGTAGGGGGAATTATTTTGGGGGTTTCGGTCAGCCGGCGGTTGTTTTTTGGGGAAGGGGCTTCACCTCGTTGCCGAGCCATTTTGGGGGCCCAAAGCAGCCGTCAGGCGGAAATGAATTGACTCGATAAAACACCGCGGGGCTGGCCCCCCCCCCCCGCTAAAAAAAATCTGGGCCGCCCCCCGCGGGGCCGTGGTTGGACCCGGCTCGCCCCGACGGCCCGGGGTTCGTCCCCCCCGCGTTGTTCCTTGGGGCAAGGAACTTCCCCTTGTTGCTTTAGATACAAAAATACCAGTATAATATACCACACCACACACACGCAGCCGCGTGTGTGTGTGTGTGCCCGCGCGCGCGCGTGTATGCGATACAATAAAAATCAAAATGAAGACGCCTCCGCCCTCCCTCTCTGCCTGGCGCCCACGCCCCCGCCGACCCTCCCTCACGCCCACTCGCCTCCCATACATCTTCTCCCCCCTCATGCCCCCCCCCCCCCCAGCCAAGCCGGGGCGCGCGCCGGCGTCCGGTCTGCTGCCCGAGATACGCCCACTGACTAATTTGCGCCGTTAAGCAGCCTATTCTTCGCCCCCCCCCCCCCCGGGCCCTTCTTCAGGTCCGCAGGCGAAGGGGAGGTCGTTCACCCCCCCCCCCCCCGGCTCCACAAGGGGGGGGGGGAAGGCGGGGGAGAGGGCAGGGGAGGGAGAGGAGGGAGAGGAGGGAGAGGAGGATGAGAGGAGGAGAGGAGGAGCAAAGGAGAGGGGGGAGGGGGAGAGGGGGGCATGGAGGAGAGAGCGGGAAAGATATTTTTTTCTATATGATATCTTAGTCTCCCAACACTGAAAACAAATTCTATAAAAAAAAATCAACTACGTGAAATATTCATAATGGATTTATTTGAGTGAACTGCTAAATGAACGAATAAAAACTTTTCGAAAGAACAAACTCACATGAACCGAAGAAAATTCCTCGTCACCCTTCGCTTCTTCTCCTCCTTCTGCCTCGCCCTTCCTCCCTCCCTCCTTCACTCCCTCCCTCCCTTTCCTCCTCCTCTCCCCTTCCCTCCCTACCTCCCTCCCTCCCTACCATCCCCTCCCTCCCTTCCTCCCTCCTCTCCCCCACCTCCCCTCCTCCCTCCCCCTCCCCCGCACTCAAATCCTACACGAGGACGCATAACCCCCAAAATAAAACAGCGAGATAAATAAATAAATGTCTGCAAATTTCCCTTTCAGTGGGAACAATCCGACCACAACTGCCTAAGCGATTTTTATGGGGTTTTACAATTTTAAGGGATTGGGAAATGGGGAAAAGGGGGGGGGGGGGGAAGGGGGGAGGGAGGAGGGAGAGGGAGGGAAAAGGGGGGGAAGAAGGGGGGGAGGAGGGAGGGAGGGAGGGGGGAGGGGGGAGGGAGGGAGGGAGGGGGGAGGGAAGAGGAAAGGGGAAAGGGAAAGGGGGGGAAAAATGGGGGAGGGGGGGAGGGGGGGGGAAGGGAGAGGAG
>NC_051388.1:5264103-5280053 GCF_015228065.2 Penaeus monodon
TCTCTCCTCTCTCCTCTCTCCTCCCCTCTTCCCCTCTCTCTCCTCTCTCCTCCCTCTCTCCTCCTCTCGTCTCTCCTCCTCTCTCTTCTCCTCTCTCTCTTCTCTCTCCTCTCTCTCTCTCTCCTCTTTCTCTCTCTCGCCCCTCCATTCCTCTCTCTCTCTCTCTCTCTCTCTCTCTCTCTCTCTCCCCCATTAATATTCCGTCGAACTGTTTTCACTAGAAATGAAAAAATATATATATAATAAAACTAGAAAGAAAAATAGATAAAAACAGATAAAACATCTACATCATTATTCATTCTCTCCACTCCAACATGATTTTTTTCTTTTTCTTTTTTCTTTCTTTCCTCTTTTCATATCTAACTCGGTCTCCCCGGCGCCTGACCCCAGCCCCGCCCGCCCGTTATCTCGGCCAAGACCCGCTCGCCAAGCCTGTTCGGGCGGCGCGCAACGCGATCACTCACCTGGTTACTCCCGGCTATGTGCTGTATGTCGTCTTTGCTGTATGTGCGTATGTCTTTGCAGTATGTGCGTATGACTGTGTGTATATGTTTGGATTTACATGTGTACGTATGTACGCACAAATATGATCCTCAGATATGATCCTCAAAACCAGTAACCAAACCTGCCAAAAATACAGACAAGCGCGCAGATAATATTGGTGAGAAAGTTACGCAATCGGTTTTCGCAATTAGTGGCCATGACCAGACTCCTCGCGCGATAAAGCGAAATTGAATAATAATCCACCGACATCATACATTTCGCCCCGATTGAAACATTCAAGACAAAGCAATTAAATACTAGATAAAAATACAAAAATAAAAAAGTTAGCTTCGAAAACACCGCAGTCAGCTATACTAATTAGTAATACCCATTTGTATTTTATGGCAAAACATTGCAACTGCAAACATGGCGCGAACAATGGCGGGAAAAAATGTTAGAGAGCCTGTTGGTAAATACGGACGTAAATTAGACCCGTTCTTTAAATGGAAAATTATAACAATTTCTTTTGTTAATTTATTTTTATTTATTTTTTTTTTACTATTTATTTGTTAATTTAGAGCGGGGATTAGGAGTTTTAGATGAGTTTTTTTGATGCGCTGTGTTGTCTCTACTCGTCGGGAAAAAATACTGAAACGTTGGTTTTTTTTTGTTGTGACTAAAATATAAAATCGTTCTGCCTTTCATTTTCTTTTCTCTCTCTTTGTTAATTTTATATGCTCGTTTATACTTAATTCCAATTTATTTTCGAATTCCCAATTCTTCTCATACCATTTTATACTCTCTTTCCAAAACATTTTTTTTCTTTTTCCTCGTTCTCTCTCTAACGGATATTGATCGCCCGGTGCATGGAACACACACAGAGCAAAGAAAAAAATCTAAATGCAATAGTTGACCTGCTCCCTACCACGATATACGAGTATATAAACGGCGTATATATTTTTGTATAACAACCAATCATATTTTTCTATAACAGTCAATCTCAGGCTCGAAGTCCTGGCTGGTTTGGTATGATGGATATGGACGCACACAGACACACACGCGTGTGCACATACTGTGGACGTACATGCGCAAGCATAATCATGAACACTTGCACAATCAGTTAGACAGAGAAACAGACACTCACATACGTAAATACACAAACACGCACACACGCACACACGCACACGCACGCACGCACACACACGCACACACACACACGTACGTACGTACATGCCTGCAAGCGCTAACTGTGCGTGCACATGTAAACTTCCGTGATAAGGTTTCCAGCACATGCACGAACGCACACTGAAGCCATAAAGATAAGAGTGAGATTAAAGAAAGAGAAAGGGGGAGGCAGAAAGGGAGGGAGGGAGGGAGGGAGGGAGGGAGGGAGGAGAGAGAGAGAGAGAGAGAGAGAGAGAGAGAGAGAGAGAGAGAGAGAGAGAGAGAGAGAGAGAGAGAGAGAGAGAGAGATGATCCGAATCTCTCTCTCCCGACCGGCCGGAGAGAAGCCAAGGGGGGAACAGTGATGCCAGAACCAGCGTTACCAACACCTGCGCCCGTTAAGTCGACAGCGCCGTTGTTACCCTGAGGCTGGGTCGTGTTGGGAGACTTACTGATATGGCATCAGTGTGTGCGGGAGAGGGGTTGTGTGTGTGTGTGTGTGTGTGTGTGTGTGTGTGTGTGTGTGTGTGTGTGTGTGTGTGTGTGTGAGAGAGAGAGAGAGAGAGAGAGAGAGAGAGAGAGAGAGAGAGAGAGAGAGAGAGAGAGAAGAGAGAGAGAGAGAGAGAGAGAGAGAGAAACAGAGACACAGAGTGAGATAGAGGATAAAAGAAGGGAGAAACTCCATCCACGCCCACTCCAGCGAACAAGATGGGCGTGAAAGCAGACCCATCCGCCCGCGACGCTTTCACACGCCCACACTCGCTAGGGAAAACAGGCGATTTCTAACTGGATCGATAGAAGGGCAAATAGACAGCAGCACAGATGAAAATTTGCGATGATCAAATGACAAATATGAAGATGAGAAAAATAACTAAACTAGACAAAATTTATCATGAAGAGGGTGATGATGAAAGTAGTAGTAGCAGTAGTAGTAGTAGTAGTAGTAGTAGTAGTAGTAGTAGTAGCAGCAGCAGTAGTAGTAGTAGTAGCAGTAGTAGTAGTAGCAGTAGCAGTAGTAGTAGTAGCAGTAGCAGTAGTAGTAGTAGTAGTAGTAGCAGTAGTAGTAGTAGTAGTAGTAGCAGTAGCAGCAGTAGCAGTAGTAGCAGTAGCAGTAGTAGCAGTAGTAGCAGTAGTAGCAGTAGTAGCAGTAGTAGCAGTAGCAGTAGTAAGAATAACAAGAATACCAACGGCTCTACTAAAGCAAGGCCCATACGCGCGAAGAGCTTTCGGCGCTCAGTTGGTGTACTTACCAGCGGGTACCTGTTAACGGCAGACGAATAAGGCTGACTCTTACCTGCAGAAAAAGGGAATTGAATTGAAATTGGCGTTAAATTGGTAGGGTCTTAATCTATCTCTTTTTCCCTTTCTATTTCTCATTTTCATTCTGTTTCTCTCTCTCTCTCTCTCTAACTCTGTTCACTTATTTGTTCTTGGTTTTGTCTCTGTTTGTCTGTCGATCTATCTGTTTGTCTATGTGTCTGTCTTTCTGTCTATTTATCTGTGTATCTATCTATCTATCTGTCAATCTGCCCGTCTGTCAGTCTGCCTGTCTGTCTGTCTGTCTAACTGTGTCTGTCTGTTTGTCTGTGTCTGTCTGTCTAACTGTCTGTCTGTCTGTGTCTGTCTGTGTATTAGATGTCTCTATTTACCAATGTACACACATAAACACAAATTCACTACACGTCCGTACACACAACCGGTAAGCCCCCCCCCCAACCCCCTCTCAACCCACCTTTCCTCCCACCGCTTAACCCCTCCCCCACCCTGTAGCCCCCCCCCCCCCTCCAAGAGGGAGGAGACCCAATTTTCATCACAATGAGCCTCCCCCCCCCCCTCCTGTCCTTCGGGCCGAGACGAGGTAAATCAACACACAGTTAGGCCGACACACTCCAGTGAAGTCGAGATGTCACGCCGGGTCGCAGCAGCTCTGTTCCGCAAGGAGGAGGAGAAGGGGAAAGGGAGGAGGAGGACGAGGAGGAGGAGGACGAGGAGGACGAGGAGGAGGAGGAAGGGGCGAGGAGGAGAAGGAGGAAGGGGGGGAGGGAGGAGAAGGAAGAGGATGAGGAGGAAGGGGAAAAGAAGAAAGGGAGGAGGAGGAGGATGGGCAGGAGGAGATGCAGGAAGAAGGACTGACATCCTGCAGTATCCTGCAACCTCCTTCGGTATCCTGCAGGAACAACGCTCTGTCCAATCCCACAGCGCATCGAGCAACCTGCAAGATCCGAGAACATCCTCCATTATCCCGCCGCATCCTGCCATCCATCCCACAGACAAAAGGGAGATTCCTTCGTAGAGTACTTATGTCGTAAAATGTGCTGGCCTTTCTTCTCCCTCTCTTAAATGGCCCTTTCGTGTAATTACTTCTTTCTGGTTATTTCGCCGACCCCTCCCCCCTCCCTCAGTCTATCTCCATCTCTCTCTCCCTCACGCACTCACTCACTCACTCTCTCTATATCTCCATCTCTCTCCCCTTTCCCTCTCTTTCCCTCTCTTCCCTCCCCCCCTCTCTTTCTCCCTCATCCTTACCATCTCCTTCATCCTCATCTTCTTCCTCTCCCTCTCCGTCTCCCTCACCATTATCCTCCCCTCCTCTCCCTTTCCCTTTCCCTCTTCCCCTTCCTCTCCCTCTCCCTCCCCTTCTTTTCCTTCTTCTTTTTCTTGCCCTTCCCTTACTCTTTTTGCTTGTTTCTCCCTCTCCCACTCTCCCCGCATATTCCCCCTCATTTTTCCACTTCCTCCTCTTCCCCCGGGTGCGGGCGGCACTAATGCATGTTTATCGGTCGCTTCCCTCCATGCTTGAGCGGGGGGGGGGGGGGGCAATCCCCCTGTCGTGACCCCCCTGAGGATCCGCTTTGAAGGAGGCAGATGGGGGGGGGGGGGCAGAGGGAAGGCGGCTGTCGGTCCGTCTTTGTGCCTCACTTTGCTATCTGCCTCTCCTCGTCTCTCTTCCTGTCTGTCTGTCTGTCTGTCTGTCTGTCTGTCTGTCTGTCTGTCTGTCTGTCTGTCTGTCTGTCTGTCTGTCTGTCTTTTCTCCTCCCCTTTCTTTCATCCTCGTGATCCCCACGTCTCGTTTATCCCCTCTCCCTTTTTCACTTCTCATATTTCTTCTCTCCTCTCTCCCTTACCCCACTTACCCTGCTCTTTTCTTCCTTTCTCTTTCTCTCTTTCTTTCTTTATTTCGTTTTTTTTTATGTTTTTTTTAATCCCTATTCCCTAACGCCTCTCCCATTCTCCCTCTTACCCCATTCCTTCACTTTTCTCTCACACTCTCTCCCCTATCCCCCTCCTCCCCTCCCTCCCCCTCAACAATGCAACGCTGAATCCTGTTGCAAACTCGCTAAAGATCAACAATTGCGCCTTCGTCCGCGCCGTTTGTATCTATCAGGCAACTGCACCGAGAGCCTTGCCCGCCACGCTTGTCTGCGTTAGTGTCTGCGTCCGCAGGGGAGCAGAGTTTAAAAAATGGAACAGGAAGAAGTGGAAACTGTTTTTTTAGGATAGAGAGAGAGAGAGAGAGAGAGAGAGAGAGAGAGAGAGAGAGAGAGAGAGAGAGAGAGAGAGAGAGAGAGAGAGAGAGAGAGAAAACACAACAGAGCAATACGTATCAATAATTCAGGCGAAATCCCTCCCGCTCGCGTGGCCGCCGCCGCAGAAGGTGAAATATCAGTCCCGTGTCTTTTGGGCGCCATTTCGAAACCCTGCTCGCGCGCCTGAAATATCTCTTCGAAGACAGGTGTTAACTGATAAGATCAAACCAGCGAAAAAAAATGGACAGTCGCTGTGGTCTTTTCCCCTCTGGAGGAGAGGGAAGGGGAGGCGGGAGAGGGGGAGAAGGGGGGGTAGGGATAGTTTGCTTCGCGTAGGTTCGCTGCTTCTTAATAGATTTACATCCGTCTCTCCATAGCCGTCTACTATCTATCTTTCTGTCTGTAATCTCAGTTGACCCATCTATCTATCTACCTAAGCGGCTTTATTTTCCCCATCTTATCATCATCATTTTATCTAGCTATCTATTTATCCATCTGTATTCGTGCATACTTGGATTTTCACTCGCTAACAGCCTCGTCACATTCCTGTCTCCATTTTTTTCATCTCCTCCACTTACTTTTTCATCTCTTCCACTTCTTTTTCCCGCCTTTCCCTCCACCTGCCTTTCCACACTACCAAAGCCAATCTCCGCTCCACCCTTCCTTCCCTTCCCCCCTCCCCCCTCCCTCCCTCTCTCCTTCCTTCTTCCCTCCCTTTCCTTCCTCCTTCTCCCCCCCCCCTCCATACAGTCCCTCCCCCCACCCGTTCTCCTCCTCTCCTTCCCCTTTCTTCTTCTCCAACCACACCTCCCCCCCCCCGTAACGCCCCCCCTGAGAGGCCGCGGCACTCCCTGGCCAAGATGCTTCGGCGCGCGGCTATGTGGCCCTCGAGGATAATAATTCTATATCGATAGATAGGCGGAGAGATAGATGGAGGGCACGGGGGTAGGGGGGCTAGTTGAGGAAGGGAGGGAGGGAGAAAAAGAGGGAGGGAGGGAGGGAGGGAGGGAGGGAGGGAGGGAGGGGGAGGGAGAAAGAAGGGTTCAGACAGGCGATGAGCTAAGCTTGATAAACGAACCCAAAAAGATGTAGAGATAAAGAGACAAATAAACCTTTTCTCTCTCTCTGCTCTCCCTTTTATTTGAATTCACTCTCCCTTTTTTCTCTTTCCCTTTTCTCTCCTCTCTTCATTCTTCTTTCTTCCTTTCTCTTTTTCTCTCCTCTTTCTCCCTCCATAGCTCCCTTCCCCTCTCCTTTCTCTTTCCCTTCCTCTCTCCCATTCTCCCCCCCTCGGCCTCTCCCATTCTCCCCCCTCCCTCGGCCTCTCCCATCCCCCCCCTCGGCCTCTCTCCCATTCGCCCTCCCTTTCTCTCTCTCCTTTCTTATCTCCTTTTTCCTTTCGGTTTAACTTCGCAGAGAAATGAAATCGCCGTTTGGAATCCCATGATAAATCTCCCGATTTTTCATGGCGCTTATTTCATGTGTTATCTGCTGCGCTCGGACGGGCCGGACGCGCTCTGCCTCTCCCCTCCTCGCTCTGCCTCTCCCCTCCTCGCTCTGCCTCTCCCCTCCTCGCTCTGCCTCTCCCCTCCTCTCCTCCCTCCATCGCTCGCCTCCCCTCCTGCTCGGCCTTCCCCTCCTCGCTCGGCCTCTCCCTCCTCCTCGGCCTTCCCCTCCTCGCTCTGCCTCTCCCCTCCTCGCTCTGCCTCTCCCCTCCTCGCTCGGCCTCTCCCCTCCTCGCTCTGCCTCTCCCCTCCTCGCTCTGCCTCTCCCCTCCTCGCTCTGCCTCTCCCCTCCTCGCTCGGCCTCTCCCCTCCTCGCTCGGCCTCTCCCCTCCTCTCTCCTGCTCTTGCTGTCTCTCTATCCTGCTTTCTTTGTTTCTCCCTCTCTTCTCTGGTTTCTTTTTTTGTTCGGTTGTTTCTCTCTCATGGTGTGTCTTTGTTTCTTTCTATCTCTTTCCTGCTTTCTTTTTGTTTACTTCTCTCTCTCTCTTCTACTCTCTTTCTGTTTCTTTCTCGCTCTCTGATATTATCATTATCGTTATTATCGTTGCTGTTATTATCATTACTATCATTACTATTACCATTAGTATTATCATTATTCTCGTTATCATCTTTATTCTTATTCCTGTTACTATTATCATCAAGAAGAAAAAAGTTGCAGAAGGAAAAGAAGGCAAACGAAAAAGAGGAAAGAGAGAAAAGATAAGAAAGAGAATAAGAAGGATAAGAAGAATGAAGAGAAGGAGAAGGAGAAAGGGGACAGGAATAAGAAACCGAAGGAAGAGAAGAGGAAGAAAGGGCAGAAGAGCAGAAGGAGACGAAAGAATTGGCTATGGTGCTGACGGCGCTGAAGGGAGCGGGCAGCGAGGGCGGCGGAGGCGGTCGTCGGCGAGGAAATAACGATGCCAAGGAACCAGGGAAGGAGGAGTCGCCCGCCCACAGCCTCCCCCGACCCCGCTGCGCCCACGCCCACGCCCACAGGCGAAGAGCCGGCCGAGGACGTCATCGCCCAGCCCGCTCGCGCCGCAGGAATGTCTGCAGGAGGCGCCCCACGGACCCTGCTTTCGGTTCTTCTTAATCTGCTTGAAATGCAGAGGACTCAGCATTTCCTGCAATCTGGCTCCGGTCGTTCTTAATTGCATCGGTTGCAGTTCAATGAATATCCTACGAAATAATCGAAGGCACTAATGAAAAAACTTTTTTTTTTCAAGAAACAGTAAGTAACAGTTTCCAGAAGCACCCCCTCGCCCTCCCCCCCCTTTTTACTCGAGCCAATTGCCCCCACTACCTGTGCTCACTCACACAGAACGTCGCCCGGCCACCCAACGGCCTCCGCCTCCGCCTCCTCCTCCTCCTCGTCCTCCTCCTCCTCCTCCTCCTCCTCCTCCTCCTCCTCCTCCCTCCTCCTCCTCGTCCTCCTCCTCCTCGCGTCGTCTCCTCCTCCTCCTCCTCCCCCTCCTATTATTTTTTTCTTTTTCTTTTTCTTCTTCTTCCTCTTCTTCTTCCACCTCCTCCTCCATCAGCCAATCCCATTTCCACCCACTCCTTCCACCCCAGTCACCCATCACTCCCCCCTCCACCCCCCTCGCATGCCCGGGCGGTCACCGAGCAAACAAGAGGGCTTCGCGTAACGGGCGGCCGGCGACAGTTGGCTTCGAAGGCCCTCCCCCATCACCCTTCCAAGGCGCCCCTCCCCCTACGCCACCCCTTCGAACCGCCCCTCCCCATCACCCCTTCCAAGGCGCCCCTCCCCCTACGCCACCCCTTCGAACCGCCCCTCCCCCATCACCCCTTCCAAGGCGCCCCTCCCCCTACGCCACCCCTTCGAACCGCCCCTCCTCCAACACCATGCCTTGGACATCAACTCCCTTCCTTCTCTCGCTTAATCCTCGTCCATTTCTGTCTCAAAAATCTCCGCCGTCGCCCCCCCCCCCCCCCCCCCCCCCTTCCCGCATAACTGAAACTCCGTCTCTCTGCTCCTGAACTCCATTCGCCTTCCCTTGCCCTCGTCGGCCTTCCCTCCAACTCCTACCCTCCTCCTTAAAGTCCGCCCAACCCCTTTAATGTCCGCCACCCCCTCCCCCCTCCCCTTAAACTCGCACCACCCCCTAACAGTCCGGCCACCCCCCCCTCCTCCCGCTTCCCGTTCCTGGTGGGCGTTCACTGCGAGGCTTCGTGACGCGCTCGGGGAGACAAAAGATGGAGGAACGGGAGGAGGGAAAGAAGGGAGGAAGAGGACGGGAGGAGTAGAGAGGGGGGGGGGGAACAGGGGAGGGAAAGAGGGAGGGAGAGAAAGAGGGAGGGAGGGAAGGAGAGGAGGGGGGAGAGAGAGAGAGAGAGAGAGAGAGAGAGAGAGAGAGAGAGAGAGACAGAGAGAGAGAGAGAGAGAGAGAGACAGAGAGAGAAAGAGAGCGGGGGGGGGGGTGACAGACAGAGATAGAGAGACAGAGACAGATAAAGCAGAGTAAAGTAAATAAAAAAAGAAGACGGGAACAAGAGGAGATCAAGAGACATTCGAAGAAGCGCAAGAGAAGAGAAATAGAGAGAACAAGAGAGAAACCACAGAAGGGATCGCGAGCGTAAGAATGCCACACACATACACTCACGCACACACGCACGAACGCGCGCACGCACACGCATGCCAGCGCAGGTCAGAAGCCGCTTGTGTCGTCAGCTGAAGCAGGTAAGTGGGAGGAGGGGGGGGGGGATAGGGGAAGAGGAGAAGAGAGGAGAGAAAGAGAAAAGGGCTAAACGAAAAGTGGGAACAAGAAGGAGAGGCCGGGAGAAGAGAGGGTAAGGAGGGATGGGTGAGAGAGAGAGAGAGAGAGAGAGAGAGAGAGAGAGAGAGGCAGACACACAGACAGACATTTTCTTCCTCTTCTTCATCTCCTTCCCCTAATTCTCCTTCTTCTGCTTCTTCTTCCCCTCCCCCTCCCCTCCCCCTCCCCCGCTGCCGGTCACCTGCCTCCCTCCAGCAAGATTTGCATGCAGATGAAGACCCTTGTTGCCTTCTCTCCTTCTCTCTTCTCCTCTCCCTCCTTCTCTCCTTCATTCTGTCTCATTCTGCCTCCCATTTCCATTACCATTTTCTTTCCGCATTTTGCGTTTCTCTCTGTCCCTCCTTCGTAATGGCTGCCTTGTTCTTTAAAGGATAACCAATCTCACATTCCAGCCACTTTATCCTTAATTACTTCTATTTACATACCATTATCGTCTATTCTTTTTCTTCATTCTCATTACCGCCATTCTTACCATCAAGATCATTAAGTCAAATTCATCACTGCATTTCTATCAACATTTTTTCTTTCTCTCTTTTTCCATTTCTTTACATTTTTCTTTCTCGTGATAACGGACCGCCCGGGAGACACATTTCCACATTCATTTTGCGCCATTATTTTTCTTTTTTTTTCTTTTACGTCGGGAGATGAATATGATTTTTTAAATGTCGTATATTAAGGCGACATCCGTCATTGTCTTAATGTTAGTCTCTCGCAAAGCGCTTGTCTTCTGTTTTTTGCTTCGATCAATGATTCTGCTCGCTTGTCTTTCTTCTTCTTCTTCTTCTTCTTCTTCCTTCCTTTCCTTTTTTTTTTTTTTTTTTTTTTTTTGCTACCTCCAATATTTTCTTATTGTCATCACTGTTATCATTTCATTCACTTTTCTATCAATCTATTCTTGCGACCGTTCAAAACTTCTTTTGGGTCGCGCCTTATCTCTTAAAAGAATCCATCAGGGAGAGATAAGAGCCGGCCTTTCGTCTCCTTTAATTGGAAGACGAGAGGAGCTGCGTCGGGCAGAGATCGGAGCCGACGCCACTTTTCTTGTCGGCCGCGAGAAATGCCATTTCTCTCGCCTTGGTAATTATGGGGCAAGGACAATCAACAATACGCGCCTCATGGAAATAGGGGGGAGGAGGAAGGGGGAAGAGGGGCGGAGGGAGGGAGGGAGGGGGAGGGAGGGAGGGAGGGAGGGAGGGAGGGAGGGAGGGAGGGAGGAGGAGAGAGAGAGAGAGAGAGAGAGAGAGAGAGAGAGAGAGAGAGAGAGAGAGAGAGAGAGACGAGAGAGGAGAGAGAGAGAGAGAGGAGAGCAGGAGAGAGAGAGAGGAGAGTAGAGGGGAGAGGAGAGAGACGAGAGAGAGAGAGAGAGAGAGAGAGAGAGAGAGAGAGAGAGAGAGACAGAGGTACCGCCCACGCCCCACGAAGCCTCCGGCCGAGATCGGAGCCCCCGGCCGCCCCCCGCGCTGCCCGCCCGTTCATTTCATCTGCCGCGTGTTATTTTCTCGGGCCACTGACTGCTTTGTTGCAGCGGGTCATCTCGGGTCAGCGCGTTTCCCGCTCTGATTATTTGCCAAAAAAGAAAAAAAAATCCTCGGCCAGCGAAGGTTCCCAAATATAAGAGCAGCGATTCTGTGTTCTGAAATGGGTTCGAATGCCGTCTGTTAGGGTTTCGGGTTATCCACGGAGGATTCTAACTTTTATCGTCTCGTGATTCCTTTTTGTTTTCCTTTCATTCCTCTTCGCCTTCTTCGTCTTCTTTCTTGCATTAATAATAATATTATTATCATCTGTTTACTATTATTGTTTCACAGCTATTTCATATCATTAATTTCTAAAGTTATTACTGTTACTTTCATCATTATTATTTACATTAATACTCCCTCTCTTTCCGTTTCTTTATTTCTCTCGTCGCTTCTTCTATTCTTCTGCTTTATCTCTTGAACTTGCTCCTGTTCTGCATTTGACCCTTTTATTCCGAAAAGATTAAAAAGGCAAAGGACGAGAGAGAGAGAGAGAGAGAGAGAGAGAGAGAGAGAGAGAGAGAGAGAGAGAGAGAGAGAGAGAGAGAGAGAGAGAGAGAGAGAGAGAGGGGGGGGGGGGGGGCGCGAGAGAGGGTCGGACGAGGGCTACGAGACCAGAGCGACGCTGCGCATGGTCGCCGCCCGAAAAGGTCAAACACTGAACAAAAAAAAACAAGAGAAGAAGAAAGAAAAGGAGAGGGAGGGTAAGAAGAGAAAGAAAATAATAAGAGAGGAAGAGAATAATAAAAGAAAAAGAAACGAAGAAAATAAATTGAAGAGAAGGATATGGAAAAAAGATGCCTTGATAGACAACAAAACTAAAAAAAAAAGAAAAAAAAAGTAACCGAATAACAGACGAAAAAACAGCTTTTAAGCGGAAAGGGAAGGCGAAGAACCGAGGCAAATGCGCAAGCGAAAGAGAGGAGATGCAAGAAAGTGAAGACTGCAATAAAGGCGAGTGTTGCATGCAAAGCAGATCGTCGCAAATGGACTGTTCGGGCGCCGCGCGAAACCCTGCTGAAGCGAGGCGCGGCCGCGGGCGCCCAGCGAGTGCTCGGCAGACCCAATTTGGGCTTCGGTTATCTGTGTGGGCATGCGGGTATGTGGGGGTGGAGAGAGAGAGAGAGAGAGAGAGAGAGAGAGAGGGAGAGAGAGAGAAGAGAGAGAGGGAGAGAGAGAGAAGAGAGAGAGAGAGAGAGAGAGAGAGAGAGAGAGAGAGAGAGAGAGAGAGAGAGAGAGAGAGAGTGTGTGTGTGTGTGTGTGTGTGTGTGTGTGTGTGCGTGTGTGTGTGTGTGTGTATAGACCCACGTATGTACGCGTGTACGTGTATGTGTGTGTTTTGAGCGCATGTGCGTGTGTGCGTAAGTTGGGTATGTACGTGTTTCGTATGAATGTATGCATTTTAATATCCATGCATATATGTATTATGCGTACACAGGTAAGTAGATGTGTAAATGATGTAATACATGTATGCATTACATATATGTCTATATATGCGAGCAGGCTGTATGTGGGGATGGATGGATGTAAATATCTGTGTACCATGTATGAGGTTTGCGTGTGTTTACTAATCTGCATGAAGGTACGCATTATGCAAGTATGCATTATGCATGCGCGTTTGCGTGGCATGCAAGTACCCAGCCCGCGTCCTTCTTCGCCATGTGCGGGGACTTGGCTCGTCTGGGGATCGGAATACAGACGAAAGTGTTCGCTGCCTCTCTCCTCTCCATCTCCTCCTGCTTTGTCTTGTTTCCGACTATTTTGCCTTCTCTTCTCTCCTCTTCTCTTATCTTTCTCTCTTCTCTCTTCTATTTTCTTCACTTATCTCCTCTCCTCTCTTTTCCATTCTTCTCTTCTCTTCTCTCCCTTCTCTTCTCTCTTTTCCTTTCCAATTCTCCTCGATTATTTTTCTATTCACTCCTCTTTCTTACTCTCTTCCCTCGTTTCACACTGTGTGTGTGTGTGTGTGTGTGTGTGTGTGTGTGTGTGTGTGTGTGTGTGTGTGTGTGTGTGTGTGTGTGTGTGTGTGTGTGTGCGTGCGTGTTCTCGTGCACGTGTGCGTTCCCGCGCCCTGCGAGTCCTTCGAGGCCGCCCTTCCCGCCTCCTTCGCCGCCGGAGACGCTCCCGCCTGCCTCAGGAGAGGCTTCGCCCAGACCAACTTGCGTCAGTTTCCTAAAAGCGGGAAATTTCTCAGAATAAAACTTCCCTTTTTGGTCAGTCGAGAGCCAGTTTTGCTGCTGTTGTTGTTTTCGGTGTCGCTGTTGGTGTTATTGTTCTTGTTCTCTCGTCTGTCGGTACTATAATGGTCCTTTCTGTTCTTGCAGGGCATTCCTGTTAGCTTTGGTGTTGGCGCTGATTCCTGCTGCGCCTGCTGACCCTCGTCCTGCCACTGCTGCTGCTGTTGTTCTTACCACTGCTGGCATTGCCGTGTCTTGGTTCCACGGCTGCTGTTGTCATCACTGGTGTCGAAGTTGCACTCCCGGTGCTGGCGGTGTTGCGTAGGCGGTGCTGACACCCCCCCCCCCCCCCGCCCTCGCGGCCCGCTCACCTTGACTGCCCGCAACCTGTCTCCAAGCCGCAGCCGCAGTTGCTCGCCGCGACACTTGCCCCTCCCGCCGACGCACCTGTCCTGCGGCCGCGCCCTCTGCGGCAGCTGGTGCTCCTGCGCCCTCGCCTTTCTCTTCGGCCTCTCTGGCATTTCTCTTATATAGCGTTTTATCTTCTCTCCAGTTCACTCTTTCGGTCTGGATCCAAATGCCATTCCGTAGAACATCGAAATCCGGAGGAGGAAGAGGAAGGAAAACAAAACAAAAACAGGAAGACAAGGAAAAAAGAGAGAGCAGAGGAAAAAACAAAAAAGGCAAATGGAAAGATGGTGAGAACGATGATGCAAATCTATAACAAACAAAAAGGAACTCGATGAAGAAAACAAATCAGCCTAAACAAGAACAAAAACAAAAAACAAAAACGAGAAAAAAGCAAATCAAGCCTTTCGTCTGCATCGAGCGAGCGGAACCGGAGGGGGGGGGGGGGGAAGAGGGCCTCAAGGTGACCCATCGAAGTACTCTCCCCTCCCCTCACCTCCCCCTTCCCCGTCCTCTCCCCCCTTCCCCTTCCCCTTCCTCTTCCCCTTCCCTCTCCCTCTCCCCCTTCCCTCTTCTCCTTCCCCCTCCCCCCCCCCCCCCAACCTCTCAACCGCGTCCCCATCCACCCTCTCTTCCTCCTTATATTCTTCCTCTTCTAAGTCATTTCCTTCTGTTTGCCCTCTCTTCGTCCCTCATTCCTCCTCTCTCTCTCTCTCTCTCCCTCTCTCTCCCTCTATCTATCTATCTCTCTCTTCTCCTTCCTCTTTCTTCTCTCTCCCCACTTCATATCTCTTCTTTTCCCTTTCCTTCTCCTTCTTCCCTTCTCACTCTTTTCACCTTCCTCCTCCCCTTCTCTCTCCCCTGATCCCCTCTTCTCCCTTTCCGCCTTCCCTTTCGTCCTCATCACCCTTCCCCTTTTTCAGTTTTGCAAAATCATTCCCTCTAATTCCGTTTCGGCAGGGAATAACAACAGCGTGAACAGAAAAAAAACATTAACAAGGGATGAAGTAAGGTCTGATGTCAATGCCATCGATAATAAAGACAGCAACATCAAGAACATAACACAAGAACAAACAAAACGCAAGAACAAACTCAGCAACAGGAGCAGCACCTGCATCGAGAGCCCAAAACAAAGACAATATCAGGCAAAGCAACAACAGCACAGAAAAGGCAAATGAATCTCGCGCCGCCACAAGGACAGCGACATCAAAAACAGCGACGACCAATGCGACATCTTCCCCCTCCTTCTGCCCACCAAAGGAATGTCCCCAACTGACCAACTTCTCCCCCACTCACCCCTCTCCCTCCCCTTAACCTCCTCTTAATCCCCCTCTCCGCCTTCCCCCTTCCTTCCCTCTCGTCTCTTCTCCCCCTCCTCCATTTCCTTCTTCCTCTCTCCCCCTCTTCCCCGCTTCATCTCCCCTTCCTCAAGTCGCCTTCCTCTTTCTCCCTTCGCCCCGTCTCCCTTGCCTACCCCCTTCCTCGTCCCCCTCCCTCCCCTTAAACCATCTTTGTCTACCTTCTCTCCTCTTCCTTCCCCGTTCCCTTCACCCCTCCTCTCTCCGCTTCTACTTTTCTCCTTCGCCCTCCTTCCCCTCACCCCCCCCTTTGGCCTGGCCGGGAACCTCCATCGGCAAACAGACAGACAGACAGGCAGACAGACAAACAGACAGACAGACAGGAGGCGCAGGGACAGCCAGCCATTGAGAGCGTGTCTTGTCACTCTCACGGCCGACCAGTTCATCCTCGCCCCGCCTCTGCTTTCGCCGCCCTGCCTCCGCTGGCAACTGTCAAGGTTTTTCTTTCATGGCGATATATGTCGTCTGTTTTATTCTCTCTCTCTCTCTCTCTCTCTCTCTCTATCTCTCTATCTCTCTCTCTCTCTCTCTCTCTCTCTCTCTCTCTCTCTCTCTCTCATATAATATATATATATATATATATATATATATATATATATATATATATATATATATATATATATATATATATATATATATATCACGTTATTTTCGCTTCTTAATTTTCTTTATTTTAATTTCCCTTCTGCCATCCTTCCTTCAATCTCTTTAATTCTTCCTGCACCCACCTTTCTCTCTCCCTCTCCTTCTCCCTCCCTTTATCCACCTTTTTCCCTCCTTCTCTCCCTCCTCCTTCTCTCATCCCCTCTTCCCTCCCTCTCCCTCTCCCCCCTTTCCTCCTCCCCTCTCTCCCTCCTCCCTCCTTCAAGACAGAATCCAGTCCGCGTTTTCTCGGGTTCACACGGCTCAGGCCATGCAACCCCGGCTCGCCATGCAACATTCACCTCTCGATTGCACTGCAAGAGACTGCTCCTCACTTCTGCAATTTTCAATGCGATCAGGGCTGTCTTTAAAGTGCATCGTTAAGCGATTTT
>NC_051388.1:5285153-5293669 GCF_015228065.2 Penaeus monodon
CCGTTAATGCGACTGGCTTGCATATGTAGCATACAAATATATGCATAGGAATTGATAAACACGCCGCGCACGCACGCACGCACGCACGCACACACACACACACACACACACACACGCACAGCGATTTTGGCGTTGAGAGCCCTAACTCTTTATCTTCACCTTCTCTCTGTTCCCTCTTTCACATTCTCTTCGTCCTTCCTTCGTCCTTCCTTCGACCGATGAAATGTCAAAATGTCAAAATCGGGGAATTACCGAGAATCATTTTTAGCTTGTGTCATCTCCAAGGCCCGGGGGGGGGGGGTATTGTATGTTGATTGCAGCTTTGCATTTCTGTATCTCACTGCCTTTGTATCTTTCTACCTGTCTCTCTCTCTCTCTTTCTTTCTTTCTCTCTCTCTCTCTCTCTCTCTCTCTCTCTCTCTCTCTCTCTCTCTCTCTCTCTCTCTCTCTCTCTCTCTCTCTCTCTCCTTTCTTCGTCTCTCTCCTTTCTTCGTCTCTCTCTTATCTCCTCTCTCCTTTCTCCCTCTCTCCTTATCTATCGCTCTCTCCTTATCTATCGCTTTCTCTCATTATCTATCTCTCTATCTCTCTCTCTTAACTATATCTCTCTCTCTCCTTATTTATCTACTCTCTTTTTCTCTCCTTATCTATCTATCTCTCTTTCTCTCTCCTTATCTATCTATCTCTCTTTTCCTCTCCTTATCTATCTATCTCTCTTTCTCTCTCCTTATCTATCTATCTCTCTTTTCCTCTCCTTATCTATCTATCTCTCTTTTCCTCTCCTTTTCTCTCTATCACGTTCCGTGTTCGTGCTCTGTATTGATCGATGTCTCTCTGTGTCCGTTGTGTGTGTTGTGTTGTGTGTTGTTGTGTGTGTGTGTTGTGTGTGTTGTGTTTGTGTGTTGTCTTGTGTGTCGTGTGCTGCTTGTTGTGCGCGCGCTGAGCCTCCTCCCAGGCTCGCTGCCTCTCGTCGACGTCCATGACGGAGTTTCGTCTCTCTTCCCTCTCCTGCCTCATGCTCCTCCCCTCTAAAGCCCATCCGCGTTCGTCCTCGGCTGTCTACTCGGTTTCCAGCCTGAACAACTTAATCAGCTCATATTCGGCTCTCTATCATCAACTGCCTCTATTCTCTTCAATAGAAAGGATCTACAAATAATCCGTAAAGGTAGCGAGCCATCGTATTTATCATTTCAATCCCTGCACACATGCTTCCTCGATCTTTCTTCTCCTCTTATCTATCTTCTCTTGTTCTCTCTCCTTATTATCTATCTCTCTTTCTCTCTCCTTATCTATCTATCTCTCTTTTCCTCTCCTTATCTATCGGAGGCGAGGATCCCAAGCGGAGACGGAGCGACGAAAGGAGATCGATGTCCTCGGGTGGCAGAAGCCCTCGCTGTTCTCGCTTGAGTTGTGTGTGTGTGTGTGTGTGGTGTGTGTGTGTGTGTGTGTGTGTGTGTGTGTGTGTGTGTGTGTGTGTGTGTGTGTGTGTGTGTGTGTGTGTGTGTGTGTGTGTGCGCGCGCGCGCGAGCCTCCTCCCAGGCTCGCTGCCTCTCCTCGAGCCCCATGAACGGGAAGTTCGGCGCCTCCCTCCCGGGCGCTCGAGCTCCGCCGCCGCCGCAATAAGCCCCGATCCGCGTCGTCCATCGGCTGTCACTCGGTTTCCAGCCGAACAACTTAAATCGAACGCAATATTCGGGCATCAGTCAATCAACTCGCCTCTAATTCTCGTTCAGATAGAAAGAGATCTAAGCAAATAATCCGTAAAGGTAGCGAGACCATCGTAAATTTAATCATTTCGAAATGCCCTGAACAGAAGCACGTGATCGAATGTCCTTTCCCGCTCGATTCGTTGTCTAAGCGACCGAGCGGAAGCGAAAGACGCTACGTAGCGAGACCCATCTAGCGGATAATGCACTTAGGGATGGAAGGCTTGCATGTGTAAGGCCTGTGCAATTGCAATAAACGGATGAAGGTCTGGAATCCGCTGCACGAAACGATCGCTAGTTGCCTGAGTACCGGACCCTAATTCGAGAGCATTAGCGAAGAACGCTACATTTAGCGAACCCGCTTCCAGCACGC
This sequence comes from Penaeus monodon, assembly GCF_015228065.2. Taxonomy (NCBI): domain Eukaryota; kingdom Metazoa; phylum Arthropoda; class Malacostraca; order Decapoda; family Penaeidae; genus Penaeus; species Penaeus monodon. The sequence goes on from NC_051388.1 coordinate 5,287,233, forward strand.
CTGCTACATTAATCATGTTTCACACTCTACGAGTTCGGTAATAAAATATCTCCTTTAGCGGATATTCAGTCGAACGCCTTTGTTCGATGAAGAGCAAGGGCTACGGCACACCAAATCTAATGATCGGGTATTTTATTTGCGAAAATTCTGAACGAAAATCAAACCTGCAGAAAAGCCTGATCATGATTCTCATAAAATTAGAGCCATAAAACCTTTAAGTAAACTAAAGTAATATCAATATAATAATGACGTTAATACCAATGCTAAAACGAGAATAATAACCCTGGTAAAAAATATAGAAATACAACAAAACAACAGCAACAATATTAAGGATAACAACAACAACAAAAATAATAAAAAAATAATAACAACAAAAACAATAATAATAATAATAATAATATAATAAATAATAATAATAATAATAATAATAATAATAATAATAATAATAATAATAATGATAATAAAATAATAATAATAATAACAACATACAAAACAATAATTATTATTATATATTATTATTATTATAACAATAACAATGATAATAACAAAACAGCAACAACAACAACAACAATAATAATACGAATAATGAACAACAACAACAACAACAACAACAAGCAATACCAGTGCCACTGCGGACGGCCCGGGGACGCCGCTGCGAGGAGGCAGAAGCCAAGCGCAGCAGGAGCTCCTCTCGAGGCCGAGCGCGGGCGGGGCGTCGAGGGCGTGTCCTTGGGCGCCTTCTCCTGGCGTGGGCGTGCCCTGCCGATGGGCGGCCAATCCAGTTTTTACGTCGAGATGAGAAGCGATAATGCAACTGGCGGCCATCTTGCCGCGGGCGCGCGCGCTCGCACACACAGATACACATGCATGTACACTTATTCATGCTTGCACACAGACATGAATGCGTGTGTATTTTGATTTGACGTACAGACAAACGTGTATACAAGAACATGTACAGAACACTGAAGCAGAAGTATATAGACGCACATATAAAGTTGTTCCAATACTCAGAGCCAGAAGCGACCTTTCGCCACACACCTCGTAACTAATTTCCAGAATTAGTTAACAATGACCACGATTCCTCGGGGGAACGAGCGTTGCATATTCATCCCTGTAAACAATGGACTTCACACCCTCTCGGCCTCCCTCCCCCCTCCCCCCACGCCCATTAGGCCTAAGCCATGTGGGCGAAGCAACCACTTATCCCCCCCCTGTCCCTCCCCCTTTACCCCTTCCCCTTTACCTCCCTTTAGCTATCCCCCCCCCACCCCGCCACAAGGGAGAGACACCGCCTTCTTTATTCATGTGGTTTCTTATTTTTCTCGTTTGTTGGTTGAAGTTTCTGTTGATTTGGAAACTGTCTGAGAACGATTAGTGTTTGGATGTATCATTATTATTAGAATCATTTCTTTTTTGTCTTTTCTCTTCTATATTCTTTCTAATTCTCTTTCCCTTTCTTTCGTTTTCTCTCTCTCTCTCTCTCTCTCTCTCTCTCTCTCTCTCTCTCTCTCTCTCTCTCTCTCTCTCTCTCTCTCTCTCTCTCTCTCTCTCTCTCTCTCTCTCTCTCTCTCTCCTTTTTTCCCGATTTCTTGCACGCGTTGACCATGTGGACGACCTGGAGGGGGAGGGGGTCCACAGACGGGTGGGGGGAGGGGGGAGGCGTTTCCTGATCCGTGGGCGTGCCTCGGGCGCCCCCCCCTTACCCTGCCCCTCTCCCTGCCTCCCTGCCTGGTACGGGGGGGGATTTGAATGCCTGTTTTCGTCCTTCACTTTCCCTCTTCGCTCTCTTCTCTTCTCTGCTTCTTCTCTTCCCCTTTTCTGATTAGGTTTACGTTTTTCTTTTTCTTCTTTTCTTTATCCTCTTTCCTCAGTCCTCCTACTGCCATTCTTTTCTTTGTTTCTTGTACCTTCTTTTCGTCTTCCTTCTTCTTACTCTTATTCCTACAGTTATTCTCATTTCCCTTTCTTCTGCTTCGCATTAGCTTCTTTTTCTTTTTCTCCTAAACTTCCTCTTTCTTCTTCTTCTATAACTACTGCTACTGCCCCTCCCCCCCCTCTCCCTCCCTCCCTCACCCCATGCCACTTTCTCCATCTCGCCATATTGGGGAATGCCCCTCCCCTCCCTCCCCCCCTCGCATCCATTATCACCCTCCCCCTGCCCCTCAGCCCCTCCCCTCCCACTCCCTTCCCCTCCACTACTTTATTAATTGTTTTTAAAACATAGATGGCTACATTGTACTAACGTCACCAATGATCTAATTACGAGTACTCCATCTTGCCCGTTTACTATTTTCCATGATTACAAAATATATACTTATCTTATTGCTGTTTCTAATGTTTATAATATATGAGTAATTATAATGTATTAGAATAAAACATAACACCATCGATATTCATAGCATTAGTAAAAAAAAAAGTTTCTCCCAAACAATTCAAGGAAGATAGAAATCAGGTAAGGTCACATGGTCTACTAACTGACTTTGTGACTAAGCACTAGACAGCCCATATAGTGCAGATATTTCACAAAAAAAAAAAAATAAAAAATGAGAACAGCATTTTCCCCAGTGGCATTGGGTTTTTTAATGTTTAACAGAGATGTACTAATAAAATGCCTATGTTCTGGTTCGATATGAGTTTGTAAAAATCAATGTTTGATCCCCTCTATAGGTTTATTTACCTTGAGATTCTTCATCATTACCTGTTAAGAGTCAAAAGGTGGTAGATCTCACCTCGACCTTATTTTCATTTAATGTCTAGTTGTAATGTCCAGAAAATCTTTTGAAGTCTACCCTGCTAAATGAATTTCATTGCTTCGAGGTCACTGAGAATATTTTTGGTTCATGCAATCAGATTCCAACATTCCAAATGAACAAATAAAAACAAGACTTTTGTCATGCAACATCCTTGTTTTCTACTTCTGATTATCAAAATACAGGACTTATTTTAAAAACACAAAAGACTCCTTTCCACATACACCCACATCAGAGAGATACATTTCATTCTTAATTTTCTAAGTTATCATACACTTACTTTCATGGAACACTGTTAAAGGCATCCAACACAAAATAACCACACACTACCCGAGTCACATCAATAGAGCCTCTCCCGGTCATCATTACATGGGGCAATGCACAGTTAAAAACAACCACACAAATAGCTACAAGGAATAGATTACAGGGGGAAGGTGGGGGATGGGGGCAAACATCATTTTATTGCTAGAAGAACAAATGACACTATATAAAACAAACAAAATAAAAAAGCAGCGATGTAAACCTGGCCGGCAGCAAGTCAGACATGGCCATGTTCCATTGCTGGTGTTGACAGAATAAGTGTATTATCAGCATCATGTCCAAGAAACACTCCCTCCCCAGCCATATAAGAATACATATCTTGGTGCAAATGGAGATACAATAAAAACATGAAAAGGGAGGTAACAACCCATGAATGAATAATAAACTCTAGCACGTAAGACTCAGGACCAGGACCAACGTCTGTGGATACACAAGAACAAACCACATTGGTTGCTTGAGGCTACAGAGACTGGGGAGGACCAAGAAAGGGGCAGGGAGGAGCTAGGGACAGGGGCACAGGACACAGGGAAAATAACAGAAACATATCATGAAGCCAGAAGGTCTAGGGAAAAAAGGGAGCCATACGGCATGGAACTAAATCACAAATGCAGGGAATGCGGGGGAGAGTGAGGAGGATGGAGTAAAATATAGTTGAATAATATGGTGGAGGATTGGGAGGGGGAGAAGATGAAAAAGAGGGTGGGGAAAAGTGTGGAGGTAAGTAAGAAAAAAGGGAGGACAGCGAGGAGGAGAAAGTAAGGAGAAGTCTAGTGGATGAGGAGAGGCAAAAGTATTGTAGAGGGGTGGATGCACTGGAAAATATCAGAACAGGAGGAAAAGATAGCAGAAGGACTAAATATGAAACTAAGAGGGTGTCATAAAAACTTGTAGGGAGACTGTTGGGGGAGTCAAGTGAAAATAGGAAGATGTATTAGCTAGAGGGGAAGAAGTGAAGGAAGAAGAGCGGGAGCGAGGCAACAGGAGGAGAATGAGGGGAGACTAAAGCTGAGGCAAGGGGTGGGGTGAGGGGGTGAAGAGGGAGTGGTAGGCAAAGGTATCTGCGACTAAAGAATTGCAGCATTGTGTTTTTTCCTCCTTGCCGGATCTTTGCCTTTTCCATTGTGTTTCTTTATTGTCTTCCAATTTGCAAGCGCGAATCTCTCGGCATCAAGCAAAGAATACCGTAGGTGTGGGAGATGGGCTATATTAGACGAGGACATAATCACACAATAAAGGATCGCTGACAACACCTATACCAAGCCACTAGCCTAACGCTTAGGTGAGTGACATCTCCTGTTGGACTCAATGTTAGTCAAAAATCAAACTGGAGTGAGTCTAGGGGTTGGAGGGGACAGGCATGTATCTCGATACACAGTGGAACACACTCGGTAATAAAGTGGGTAAATCACACTCAAAAAACAGTATCCACAAACTCACTTGTTTCTTTCATTTCCCATCCCCCTTTTTTTTTTTTTTGGGGGGGGGGGGGGGCAGGGTGGAAATTAATATCAAAAATAAAATAACAGTACTGAAGAAAGAAGGTGGGGGTGGAATATAAAAAGACAACGTGATGACAAACTATACTGAAAGAGAAAATTAAAGATCTATATGCTAATAAGTAACCACACATAACAAACACTTGAAAGACTGATACAAAACCCTCTACTTTTAACTGTGTGTTGCTATTCTGTTACTTGCTAATGTTTGTAATACCTCCACTGAAAAAAAAACTAACACGAGTAAAATAAAGAATTGTAAAATGGTATAAAAAAGACAACCCTATGATTATCAACCTAGTTTATACATGATAAAACATATTTGTATTTCTATATGTCCAAACCACATTGTTTCCCTATAATTTGCAGATATATATACTTTAAAGGAAAATGAACAGATACATCTTTAGTAAATTTCTGTCCTTGTAACCTAATCCATTTACTGTCAAACTTAATTAACAAATTACATCAACAAATTATAATCTAAACTATGGACTAAAACATGTTAACAATATTCTTAAGAAACACAATCTCCACTTTAAATGATTTTAATATTGCACAACTTATGAAAAGAGTCTCGACATACATCCTATTCTTCAAAAGGGGAAGAATACATGTCAACAAACTAAACCATCGAGATCCCTCTGTAGCTGTATGGATGCGAAACAAACAGAACAAGCCTTAATTAAACAAGGTCAGAGAAGCAGGCCGACAATGAGGTCTTACAAACCCAAATAAAACAGCTTTCAAAGTGGCAAGTCGTAAAAGGTCACTAAAGATTCACCCATAAGCCAACACTACAAGCAGAAAATGATGACATGAACATAAAAGATATGTACATCATCAGACTGAAAATAATACTTTAGAATAATATCGAATTAATTTTGAGACTTAACTTAAATTTTATTTTCGCTCACAGTAGATAGGTAATGTGGAATTTATTTGAATATAGTGAAAAGGCCACTTTTATTCTGCAGTAAGCTAATTACACTGTAAAAGTTATTTAAAACTGTAAAATCTGACATTTTCATGTCTCTTTAATAATCATCTTCCCATTTTTTTTTTATTAAGTTTGCTTGTACGAAGCTACATTGAAAGCAAATTCAACGAGCATTACAAAAGCATTACAGACACTAATGAAACAGCTCAAGAATGCAAGCAGATCTATTGGTTTTAAATATGCCTCAGAAATCTTGCCCTATTCAAATTGTCTATCACATTATATAAGAGAAAAAAAAAAAGAGTAAGAACCACAAAATTATCAGTGTTTCAACTGGAAGGGGGGGGGGGGAGACGAGAAGAGCGAAGGATCTATTCTTCCCTGGCTAAAAATAGGGGAATTGGGGCATTAAAGAAAAAATAAAAATAAAAAGGCCATTTTATCCTTTTCTCTTACGAACAATCAAGCTCAACAGCGAAGAAATCTCTCTCCATTCTCTCTCCTCCTTGTCCAAGCACCAACCTATTCCCTTTCGCTCACCTTATCAACATTGGCTCGCGTTTTGGCCGAGGTTTCAACATAGGGGACCCCCCACTGGCTGGCGCGGTCTTGGCGTCCTCCTCTCTCACTTTCCGGCGCTCGTTCAGGTCGGCCTTGTTGCCCACCAGCAGGACGGGTATGTGGTCGTTCGTTCTTCACGCGCAGGATCTGCTCCCTGGAAGGACGTGATTGTGCGTGAGGGAAGGAAGGAAAACACGCACACGCCCACGCACACGCACACGCACGCACACGCACACGCACACACGCGCACACGCACACACACACACACACACACGCACACACCACAACACACACACACACACACACACACGCACACACACACACACACGCGCACACGCACACACGCGCACAGCACGCGCGCACCGACGG
>NC_051388.1:5293769-5302066 GCF_015228065.2 Penaeus monodon
GGGGCTTTTGGGGAATTTTTGTGTGTCATACTGGTCATGCCGGCGTGCCGAATGGGTCTGGGGTGGGGGAATAAGGTTAAAAGGGGAAAATGGTGGAATGAGGGGGGAAAGGGAGAAAGAGAGAGGGAAAAGACAGAAGAGAGGGAGGGGGGGAGGGAGGGAGGAGAGAGAGAGAGAGAAGGGGAGATGAGAAAGGGAGAGAGAGAGAGAAAGGGGAGAGCGAGAGAGAGGAGATGAGAGAGAGGGGGAAAGAGAGAGAGAGAGAGAGATTGAGAGAGAGAAAGGGAAAAAGAAAGAAAGAGAGAGAGAGAAAACGATATGGAAGGCACTTAAGGAGAAGAAAAAAAGGAAGTAGAAGCTATATTAATTAACAAAGGAAATTGAAACTTGACCCTGTTTTCCCGCAGCTCAAAATTTCCTAAAATATCCCTAAGATAGAACCCCCCCCCCCAAACCCCAACAACAAGTAAGGGAAAAACCCAAACTTTGGGGGTTTTTCAGGGCCCGGTTGTGTGTTAAAAATGGTGGTGCGTTTGTGGGTTTTGGAGGGGGGGGGGGGTTTGAGGTTTTTTGCTTGCTTTGTTGGTGTGTGGTTGTTAGTTTTTCGGTTCTTTTTTTTGTTTGCGTTTGTTTAAAAATTAAATTATTTTCGTGTGTGTTTTTCCACGGGGTTTTTGAAGTGTATGTGTGTGTTGGCATAAGGGTAGAGCGAGGAGGAGAGAGGGGGGGAGGGTGGTCGGGGTAGAGCCCTAGGAGGGGGGGTGGCGTGAGAACTTCGTGATGTCATATGACCCCACGAAGCGCCCTCCCCCCTGCCCTCTCCCCCCCCTCCCCCTACCCCACTTGTGTCATCAAAAGTCACAAATTTTTATTTTTTTAAAAACACAACGTCTATTATATCAGGTTTGAAACGTCAAAAAAACGACAATGGACAGATGCTCCGGCGTGTCTTGTAACGGGAACATAAATGCCCGTAGTAATGCAAATGAGGAAATGAACGATATGCTTTGTGATTGTGATAAGTCTCCCTCGCCAGGCCGGTCACGCCTGGTATGGGCGGGGGGGGGGGGGGGGCGCTCGAGTAGAAGCGCTGACAATAAAGGGAAGAGGATCACACACACAATAAATTATACATTTAATATAGGATTAAAACAAAGACCCCCACACACACACACACACACACACACACCACACCCCCACCCCCCCACCACACACACACACACCCACAACACACACACACCACACACCCTCTCACGTAGAAAAAACAGGGCAATACATTATACATACAAACATAAACAGACACTTTAATTTATATATATATATTATATAATAATATATATATTAATATAAATTTTTTTATATTTATATAATAATATATATTAATAATATATATAATATATATATATTATAATAATAATATAAAATATATTAAAAATATTATATTAAATAATATAATATATTATATTAAAATATATATATTAATATATAAAATATAATAATATAATATATATATTAATATAATGTGTGTGTGTTGGTTTGGTGTGTTGGTGTGTAGGTATGGGGGGTGTGTTTTGGGTGGTGTGTGTTGTGTGTGTGGTGTGTGTGTGTGGTGTGGGGGTTTATGTGTAGTAAATATATGGTTATATATATAGGGTATAATATATTGTATGTATATATATATATAATATAATTATATATTATATATATATAAATTATATATATATTATATATATAAATTTAAATTTTTTTCTTTTTATATTTGTATGTCACGTGGCAATTCCCGCTGGTAAATTTTTTTTGGGGATTTTATAATATATATAATATAATTATATATAATAATATAAATATATTTATAAAATATAATATAAAATTTTATAATATTATATATTAATATATATAATATAATATATATTAAAATATATTATTATATGTATGGATTTAATATATATAATATATATATATATATTATATATATTAATATATTTTTAAAATAATATAATAAAATTAAAATATAAAATAAAAAATATAAAAATATATAATTTTAGTATTTTTGTATGTTGTATGTATGAGTTTTTATTTTATATATATATAATTTTAAAATATTAATATTTTTAAAATAAATAAACAATATATTTTAAATATATTTATTTTATTAAAATATATATATTAAATAAAATTATATTAAATATAATATTATATAAAAAAATATATATATATGGTGTGTATGTATATTTTAAAATTTATATAATATATATAATATAATATATATATATAAAAAATATATATATATATATATGGTATATATATAATATATATATAATATATATATTATATATATAATATATATATATATATATATATATATTAATGTTGAAGCTAATAAGAAAACACATTAGTTTCCTGAGATTCCAGATGGCTGACCTTTGACCTCCCCCCTCCCCGTGCTTGACTGTGACCTGCCTCGCTTCCTCCGCCGAAAGCACACTGGGTCACCAGGCAGGCTCGGGCGCCGCTCAGCTTGCTTGAGGCTGCATTTTGTTCTTTCCTCCCCCCCTCCCTCCCCCCTTCCCTCTTCCCTCCCTCCTCCCTCTCTCTCACTTCCTCACTTCTCTCTCTTTCTTTCTCTTTCTCTTTCTCTTTCTCTTTCTCTCTCACCTCCCCTACCCCTCCAACTCCCAAATCCCCTTTTCACCTCCCCTCCGCCGCATTCACCGACCCCCATTTTTAAACCCCCGGGTTGGAAAAACAGGCCGCCCGTGATTTTAATGTGTCTCTTGGAGGGTCACGCTGCTGTGTCGCTGAAGGTCTTTGATGAAGAAAAAACAATTTTCCCCAATCAAAATATGATAATTACAAGTTATATTGATGTTAAAATATTTTCAAAAATATTTTTATTTTTTTCAATTCTAACGATATTGGGAATATTGATTAAAAGAATCAATGAGCCACAAATTTGCTTTATCCATCGACTTTTTATCCATGCAAACACACACAACACACACACACACACACACACACACACACACACACAACACACACACACACACACACACACACACACACACACACACACACACACACACACACACACACACACACACACACGCACACGCCCCTCCCATCTTCCTTCCATCCTCCTCCCATGGGCTTGGCTGATGTAGTTAACGGTGCGCCCTCCAGATTGCGTCACCGCAGAGGCAGATGGGCAGTTGATCAGAGAGAGCAGGGGTACTGGGGGGATGGGGGGAGTGGGGATGGTGCGGGCAGCAGGGGCGGTGGGGTAGAGAAGGGTGTGAGAACGAGTATGAGGGTGAGATTTTCGGTAGATAAAATGAAGACAAAAAGGCTTGTCGATAGAGAGAGAGATTAGGGAGAGGGAGGAGAAGTAGATTAAGAACAGGAGAGGTAGATGTGGTAGGGGGAGGGGGAGGGGAAAGCAGGTAGAATAAGGGAAAGGGAGAGGGTAGATGGTTCAAAAGAAAGTAGATTGTGATTGTAGGATTTAAAAGTAGAAAGGGGAGAGGGAAAAGATTGTTGATAGGAGAGGAAGGAAGAAAGTTATTCTAAGAATGAAGGATCGAGAACATGGAAGTCAGAATATGTTGGATCATCTTTGATAGAGAATAATTTGGGGAAAAGCTAAATCAAATGAGAGCGAGTGGGGGGAGGGGGAAGGCTGGGGGAGGGAGGGCTAGAAGGTCGGCGAGCAGCCCTTCCTCGCTCTCTGCACCCAACCACCCAGGCGAACCTCGTGGTCGCCGGCAATACCCGCCGCAGGTTGGTACGGGTCGCGGCGCCACGGTTCGGCAACCACTAACTCCGGGTCATGTTCTCAGGCCGGACCCCACGGTGCCCTGGTGCGTCCGAGGGGGATGGGGGAGGGGGCCCAAGAGGGGGAGGGGGTGAGTGATGAGGGGGTAGAGTAGAAAAGCTAGTGGGCGCGGAGGGTGCGACCGGGAAGGGAGGGGGTGTGGGGGTTAGAGGTGGAGGGCTTTGGTTGGGGTTAGAGAGTGAGGAAGGGGAACCAGGGGCAGGGTGGATCCCAAAGGGGGGGGGGGGCAGAGGATGGGGAAGAAAGAGTCCGAACTTACAAGGAGGGGGCCGTGGGAGGTGAAAAGGAGGGGGGAGAGGGGTCAGAGGGAAGCCAAGGGGAGGGGGCGAGGGGTGGGTGAGCGGGGTTAAAATAAGCTGTTGACAATGCATCATGCGTCTCGTAAACCAAACGAACGGCGTCATACTCCCAAATATTTACCTAACGCTTTGGTGACAGGCATGAGAGCTGAAGAAATCTCCGATGAGGGTGAGTGAACCGCAGAGGTCAAAGGTCATCGAGCGGCGGCCTTGGTCAGCGGCCGATCGGAGAATGCGAGAGCTGGCGTAGTGGGAGTAGTAGCGGTAGTACTGTTATTGTAATTGTAACAATAGGTTTAACTGTTGTTGTCAGTGTTGTTACATATTAACTGAGTCTTCGTACCAACAGTGATAGGGATATCAGTGGCTAAGAGTCAAGAGTTATAAAACCGTTATCACCAAAGAGCCATTAATTATACCCCTGAAAAGCTACAATCCAAATAGCAACAAGAGGCAGCTATCAACGGAGAATCGGCATCCAAAGCTCACAGCAAAAGGCCGTCACCCCGGATCCCCGTTCCCTCCGCCGCCGTCTTGCCAGGAGTAGCGAGGGACCTACATTCGCGCAAATGATGCGAATGCGACGCCAGGCAACACATTTCGCCTTTTAGAGTTTGCAGCCAATGTTTACCTTCGCTGTAAAAAGCCTTGGTAATCATTGCAATACAAGAAATGTTTTTCTTTGCAAAACTTTACCGAATTACATATAATGTTATGGTTATTACAACAGTTGTAGTTAGTCCGAAGTCTGGTTTCCGTCCTCGCAGTGACACGCTTTGCCGTAATGGTGGAAACTTTGCCTCACGCTTGCCACACGCACTTACCTGCTTGGCGGTACTGACAGCTCTGTAAGTCACCTTGACTCGTCGCGCCAGTCACCCTGCTTCCCTTCTGCATCGCGAAATGGGTCAGTCGTGTCTCACCCACTATGATTTAGTGCAGTTAATTAAAATTTGAGTCAGAGTGGATTTCTGCTTTCAATTGGGAAAAGGGCTAATTGTTGTTTCTTAGAATATTGTTATTATCGACAGTATTTTTAATATTGTTGTTATGGTGACGAAATTGAAATTGATATTGATTCTACTACTACTCATAAAACTATACTACTACTTACCTACTAACTACTATACTATACAATTTTAAATTCTATTCATCTTACTACTATACACTACTACTACTAAACTACTACTACACTACTACTACATACATTAACTACTCCACCATCTGACTCTATTATTACCACACTCTATGCTATTATACCACCAAAAACACTACTCACTAATACTACTACGCCAGAACTTTACTAACCACTCCACCACAAACACTACCACTACTACCACAAATATACTACGCCACCACTACATACCACTAATACTTACTAACTACCCCACCATACCCACTACTACCACTACTACTTTCCATATCCCCTTAAAAACTAATACACTATTACTACTACTACTATACTACTACAACTAATAATAATAATAATAATAATACCACTACTAGTACCACTGATGATGATGAGGCGATTAAAAATGATAACGATAATAATAACAATACCAGTCATAAAAGCCATAATAGCGTTTCCCTCCATGACTCGCCGGGTGAAGGACCCAGGGGAAAATTTTGGGGTGGGTTAGGTTTTAAAAAAGGAAAGATGGGGGGGTTTTTGTTCAGAAAAAAAGGAAAAAAAAAGTCTCTGAGTCTTCTCGGCCCGAACCCCGTCCCTGACCCCACGCCCACAGGCCGCCCACACGCGCCCGCGCCCACGCACTCGCCGCGCCTCCTTTCCAAGCGCACCTGGCGCTGTGCTGGCGCGCGCACCTGCCGCCCTTATCTAATGTATGCAAATAGTCTTGCTTGTATTCACTCGCGCATTTACTTAGGCGTTCGTATGCTGGGATATCAGACTTGTAGGACACGGAGGGTATGCACACACACAACACACACACACACACACACACACACACACACACACACACACACACACCACACACAACACACACACACACAAACACACACAAACCTCACCCCACCCACACACGTCAATCTAGTGTACACAAACTAAACGAGCTTTCACCACAGACATGTCCCCTTCCCTCCCCCCCCTTCCTTCCCCCTCGCCCTCCGCCCCCTCTCCTCCCCCTTCCCCGCTTCCCTTAAGCGTACAATTGAACAAGTATGTTAATGGTCTTTTAACCTAATTCCAGATCCTGCGCGGAATATTTTGACAAGCAATGTTAATTTCGATTTTCCTTTTTCTTCCCTCAGGTGAGAGTCGACCTCCCCCCCCCCCCGCCCGGGCCGAAGGGATGGTGGGAGTAAACCCCCTTCCCCTTTCTCCCCGGCCCCCCCGACATGTTTATCACACACACACACACACACAAAACACAACACAACACACCACAAAAAAAAAATATAGATCTCATTAATAAATATATACCCCCGAACTATATATATATAATATATATATATATATATATATATATTTTTTTTTTTTTTTTTTTTTGTTTTTTTTTAAAAATTTTATAAACAAATAAAAATAAAATATATAAAAAAACAAAAATTAAAAACCAACACCCCCATATACCCCTAAATTAATAAAATTTATTAAAAAATCTCTTTTATAAAACCATTAAAAAAGAATGAATAAAAAATATAAAATAAAATAATTTATTTATATGTCTATCACCCCAAACCAGAAAAAAAAAAAACAATTTGAAACAGCCTGAAGGGGTTTAAAATTTGGGGATGGATAAATTGTGTGTGTGTGTGTGTTGTGTGGTGTGTGGTGTGTGTGTTGGTGTGTGTGTGGTGTGTTGTTTTTGTGTGTGTGTGTGTGTGTGTCTGTGTTTTTAACCCTCACATATTATATTATATATATTTTTATATATAATTATATATTAATAAAATATAATATAATAATATAATATTAAACACAACCCCCACAAACACACACACACACACACACACCCCCCACCACACACACACACACACCCCCCACAACCCCCAAACACACCACGCACCACACACACACACACACACAAAAAAGAACAAATAAAAAAAAAATAAAAAAAAAAAAAAAAAAAAATATTTATTTTATAAATATATATTTTTATATATTATAATATATATATATATAAATATTTTATATATAATTTTTTAGAGAAAACGAGGGTCCGATAACCCGAACAGGGGCCCAAACCCGGCGCCCTTAAACCGGGCGAGATTTCCGCGGAGCTTTTCGCTAATTGCGGCGGGTCTCGGGGCCCCGTCGCCGCGCGGACGTCCCCCGGGCGCCGTTCCCCGCCATTAGCGCCCCGACCGCACCCGACCCGTGATTACGCGAATCTTGCTGATTATTCCTACTTTCGGGGAAGAGGGAGGCAGGGAGGGAGGGAGATAGAAGTCGGGGGTGGGAGGGAGGAAGGGAGGGAAGAGAGGGAGGGAGGAAGACAGAGGACGGGGATGAGAGAGAGGGGCGCTGAGCGGAGGGAGGGGAGGGCAAGGGTGGGGCAGGGAGGGAGTGAGGAGGAGGGGGCGGTGTGGGGGTGGGAAGGGTGGGGGTTTGGGGGTTTGGCGACTGTAGTGTGAAGGGTTAGAGGAGGGACGCCAAACGGACGACGGCGGGGGAAAGGCGGTCCCCTAATGGGCCGTTGTTAGGTGCACAGAACCCCGATCCGATTCCCAAAAAAAAGACATGAAGGCAACACGATAAAACGGCAAACATCATTAACATTCCCCTTCCCCCTCCCCCTCCTCAGCCTCCCAGACACCCCCCACCTTCTCTCCAAAATTCCTTTGCCCCCCCTGCCCGCCCCTCCCCTTCCCCCCCCTCCCCCCCTCCCTCATCCCCGCCCCGGCTCCCCTTCCCCCCCTCCCCTCCCCCCCCATCCCCCCCCTTTTCCCCCCCCCCCCTCCCCCCCCGAAAAACCCCCGGGGAACCCCCTTTCCAAACACTGCAAGGTTCCCTTGGGCAACACCGTGGTTTTAAAAGAGCTCCTGGGAAAAACAAAACGGGAAAAAACGGGAAAAAAGGGGAGGATCGACCGGAATTTTCCCGGGGGGGCCCCTTTTTGGGGCTTGGGGGGGGGCCCCTTTTTTTGGGGGCCCAAAGGGGACCCAATCTTATACGCCAACAAGGGGTTTTGACAACAAATTTTTTA
>NC_051388.1:5302166-5309666 GCF_015228065.2 Penaeus monodon
ATGAAAGAGAAAAATAAAAACAATGAAAATTACATGACCCGTGTGGCCACCATAGCAGAGCAACACCCCGATATAGTGAACGCCGGAACAGCTGTTTACTCATGAGACTTTTTTCCGAAAACACGAACAAACACACCAACTGAACACCCGGTGAACACAGGCGATTCAAAATGGAATTGTTATGGGTGTTCAAATAGCATGTTTGGGGTCATTTTAAAGGAAGCCGTGCGCTGAAGTGTCGAGCCGCCATTTTGGTCATTTTATACGAACGAAAATCGGTCCTTGCATTATCCATCTCCGTGGCTGCGTTTACGGGGCGGCCAGCGGAAAGGGGAACGGAAGGAAGGCCGGGCAATCGTCTGTTATAGTGATGTGAGGCGATGGCGATGATGACACTTCTGCCGCCGATAATAACAATGAGAATTCTTCTTCTTATAATTATCGTCATCACTATTAATATGATTATCATCATTATCATCATCATTACTATTATAATAATGATTATTATCATGATGATGATAATGGTAATGATAAGATGGGAACAATAACAGTATTAATAACAACAACAACAACAACAGCAATAATAATATTGATAATAACATCCTAGTAATTATAATCCTATCAATAAGAATACAGTATTAATAACAACAACAACAATAATAATAATGATAATATTTTATTAATAATAATCCTTTTAATAACAATAATAATAACAGTAAATAAAACCACAACAGCAATAATAAGAAACCACACACGAACACCATGCACTGCTATACCCGACACTCTAAATAAAAAAAACGCCTGGCCTTTGACCTTTGACCCGAGCGGCCACATTAAACCACCAACGTCATGTGACAGAATCGACGCAAAATTATCAAAGTGATTCTATTTCCTCTGCAAAATGCAGGCTCTGTACGCGCCGCCGCGTAGCCAGGAGAGGCTGCCTTTATTGACACTAATTTTCATTCAGAAGTCACGGCCGCGAGATGGGGCCGAGTCGCCGTCTCTCTCTCTCTCTTGGGGAAAGAGAGAGACGGGGGGGGGGGGTTGTGCGTACTGTCTGTATGCACTGTATGGGTTCACGTACGTGTGTGTGTGAGTGTGTGAGTGTGTGTGTGAGTGTGTGTGTGTGTGTGTGTGTGTGTGTGTGTGTGTGTGTGGTGGTGTGTGTGGTGTGTGTGTGTGTGTGTGTGTGTGTGTGTGTGTGTGTGTGTGGTGTGTGTGTGTGTGGTGTGTGGTTTGGTGGTGTGTGTGTGGTGTGGGGGGGTGGGTGTGTGTGTGGGTGTGTGGTGTGTGTGTGTGTGTGTTGTGTGTTGTGTGTGTGTGGTGTGTGTGTGTGGTGTGTGTGTGTGACGCGGGTGTGTGGTGCGTGTGTGTGGGAGTTATATCGTAAGGTCAAGGGCACTCGGGGCACCTGAGCGCAGGAAACACCTGCTGACGCCAGACCTTTCGCAGGAATGTCGCCCCAGAAAGGCTCATGTCACGGCTGCTGACAACCGCTGACGAAGGGCGGCCTATATACAATTACGCCTAAGTATGGGTTGCGGCGTCGTGGGGCTGACTGGCCGACCGCAAGAGGCCACAGAGGCGGAGGAAGAGGAGCCCGAACGAGATGAAAGGGGGGGGGGGTAGAAGGACAGGGCACTCCCCTCCCCTCCTCCTCCCCCTACGTTCCCTTCGCCGCAACCCGGCGCTGCTTTGCAATTCGACACGAGGGCTTCCACGCGATGTGCGCGGATCTCGCTCTCTCTCTATCAACCTATCTACCCATCTATCTATCGGTTGATCTACTCCTCCTCTTCATTTGTCAAATAATAACAGTTATTGCTATTACAAAAAAATTAACAATATTAATGGCAATAAAATGAACAGCAGCAACATTAACAACAATAATGATAACACCATCATATCAAAAGAATATACATAAAAAAATAATAATAATAAAAATAAATAAAATAATAATAATAATAATAATAATAATAAAACAACAACAATAACAATATTAACAATAATAATAGTAATAGTAGTAGTAGTAATAACAATAATAATAATAATAATAATAATAATAATAATATAGTAGTAGTAGTAGTAATAAAATTAATAACAAAAGCCTCAGCACGCAAAAAGGACGAAATTCCGAGGAAATTATCACAAGCCACAATTTCTTTTTCCTTTTTTCTCCCGGAAGAAGCAGTTAACAAAATACAAGACAAAGTTGCTCGCTCGTCACATCCGAACGTCCCCGAGAGAGAAACAGAATGGCAGGAGAGGAAACAGAGAGAAAAATGCAATTGCAGGAGAACTATTCATAATTCAGCGGGACGACCCGAATGAGAGGGACGAAAAGGATGGTCTCCAAACAAAAAGGAAAAGACAAGAGAAAAATACGAAAGGCGGACGATTAATCACCGTTCATGTCATTAATAAGAGAATAAAGACCTATGAAAAATCGAATCACTATGAAAATAGATAATCCATTCGACTATTCCAGGCGAGAAAACAAAACAAGAACAGAAGGAGAGAGAGAGGGAGAGAAAACGTACAAACAAGAGAAAAGAGTAACCCACGAGGCAGGCGACCCCCCCCCTCCCTTTCCCGCCTCCCGCAGTCTAACCTAGTTCATTATTTCTTCGGGACGCTTTCCCGTAATTCAATGACCGTAATTCACCTCCGAGGCAGCAGCAAGGGAGCCAGGATAAGCCGCCGCCGCCGCTGTCACAGTACACTTAAATCTTGCAGCGGGAAGAGAGAGGTTGGACAGCTTGAAATGTCCAAAGTGGCGGAGGCGGCAACGGCGGCGGCGGCGGCGGCTCAGGCGACAGCAATAACAGCGGGACTAACAGCAAAGGCGGGAAGAACAGCAGAAGCCACGGCTGGCTTTCCGAACAGGTAGAGAGAGAGAGTTCGGCCAACTTTGTCCCGGCCTGGGAATGATGCTTCAAGGAGATGGGCCGCGCGGGCGAGGGGGCAGGTGTGGGCCATGGGGGAGGGGGGCAGTTTCGGGCCACGGGGGGGGGGGGGGCGTCAGTTACAGGCCAAGAAGTGGGCGGGAGACAGGGGAGAGGCTCCGTGGGAAACAGATAACGATGGGGAATTCATCAGCTTTTTAATTAGATGATTAAGTAGCTAAATTAACAAGGAGTATGTTTACTTGCTGGATGACAGTAATGATCTAGAGGAAAAAGGCCGGAAAATTTGCTTTTGAGAGAATTATAAAAACAATGATATTTTCCTTGATCCCTTATTCCGCAATCAGATGATCACCACGATTTAAAAAGTAATAATAATTATAAAAAGAGTAAATAACAATAATAATAATAATAATAAATAAAAATAATAATAATGACCCGCTCGTCATCGAGAGACGCGTTTCTCCTTCTCTCTCTCTCTCTCTCTCTCTCTCTCTCTCTCTCTCTCTCTCTCTCTCTCTCTCTCTCTCTCTCTCTCTCTCTCTCTCTCTCTCTCTCCCTTCACCACACGCAGCAAGACACGACCACAAGCTTCCTCGCCTTCAGAGCTGCTGCAAATAATTACCCCCCCCCCTCCTCTGCAGCCGCCCCAACGCCCCTTCCCCTTGAAATTATGACATAACGACGCCCACGGAGATCTTACCACTTCATTTGGTTTTAGGGATTATAATTATTATTCCTGAGGGGGGCGGAGGACGGGGAGGAACAGCTCGCAGGACTGTCATTTGCGCAGCCGAGCCCGTCACAGCCGAGCGCCCGCCGAGTATTTGCTATTTATCCTCGTTTTTTGGCTGCTGTGGCTCCCCAAGGCGGAACGACCGACAGGCAAACAGACGCTCCATTCTGCCATCGCCCTCCGATCATTCCGTCACAAACCTGCCAAAATCTGCCGTGTCTTTGGCTCCTCTCGGCGGCGCGCAAACGGCCCCCAATGTTTCGCAAACGCGACGCCGCCGGAGAGGATGGACGATGCGGCCGCCCTCGGGTTTGATCGCCTCGCTGCCGCCTTCGTCGCCTGCTCATGTCTGCACACGTCTCTTCCTCTCCTTCTCCTTCTTCCTCCTCGTCCTACTTCAGTTCCTCATCTTATTACTACTATTACTATTATCCTCCTTCTCCTCCTCCTCCCTTGCGATCATTTTAGACTGGCAGCACCACTTCCTAAGCGAGCATCCGACCCCGTCCGTCCGGCTCATCCGAAGGTACTGTTGAAAGAGCATCTGAGCGCTGGGGGAGGGGGAGGGGGAGGGGAGGAGGGGAAGTACTGAAGATTCTTTACTTCCGGTTTGTGTCGAGGAGTAAGTCGGAAATCCAGCGCCTGGAGAGCACCGCTTGGGGATTCGGGAAAGCCCCCACCACCTCTGCTTAACAATGTCGTATCGAAAACTTATTTAAAAGTGTGAGGGTCAGATTAGACAATCCAAGGCCACACGAAAGCAGATGATCCGGAAACAGTCGACCCCAATGGAATAACGCAGGATTGGAAAAAAAAAGAAAAAAAAAAAAGGATTACAAAAAAAGTACACAAACTACAATGCGTCGCCGGTGCGCGACCCGGAAGGAATGAACGCCTGGTATGATCCCAATGTCTCCACAACGTGACCATAAATCCGGATCACGACCATGATTATTAATTCCGTCGATAATTTCTCGGTTTTTCATTATTTTTTTTAGCGATGCCATTCCTCAACTATGGGAGCAGAATTCTTCAAATGTGGGTTAGCGTCGCCCCGAACCCCAAAGAGAAAGCGCCCGAGGGTTATGATCCATGGAAACACAATCCGGAAAAAATATACCGAAAGTTCAACAGAGACTGGCAGTTATCCCATGAATTTCAAACAACACCAAGCCGCTGTTGACACATTTTTTTTTTCATATATCCTATATATCCAGTGCGGAAGATGACTCCGATTTTTAAAAGGAAATTAACAGAAAGTCGGGAGCGTAAAAAAGTCATAAAAAATACAAATTAAAAAGGAGCACACACACTCCCGTATCTGGCGGCCAATAAGAGCGTGTCTACCGCGTTATGAGCATGGAAAATCACACTTATCGCCAGCCCTTCCGAGCCCAATTAATGAGGGTTGCCTACTCTGCATGTGAATAGACGCATGACTTCCGGTTTAGTCTTTATAGTCAAGCAACGCCGGGAATGCTTTTACGGCACGACCCCGATATAGTGAACCGCACTGCTCTTCAATGTTGAAGGAGGAGGAAGAGGGAGGGAAAGTGGGAAGAGGGAGGAGGAAGAGGGAGGGAAAGTGGGAAGAGGGAGGAGGAAGAGGGAGGGAAAGTGGGAAGAGGGAGGAGGAAGAAAGAGGAATGAATGGAAGGGTGAGAGGGAGGGAGAAGGAGGAATGGGGGGAAGGGTGAGAGGGAGGGAAGGAGAGAAGGAGGAGGTTGCCAGGAGAAGGAGAAGGAGACGGCGGGGAGGAAGAGAAAAGAAGGTGGGTGGCGCGGGAGGAAGGAAGAAAGAAGGAGGGAGAGTGGCGAGGGAGGGGGAAGGAGAGATGAGAGAGGGGGAAGTGAGCGTAGAAAGAAAGAAAAAAGAGTAAGGAAGGAGGGAAAGGAGGAAATGAAGAAAGAAGGGAAAGGGGAGGAGGTTGCGAGGAATAGGGGAAAATGGGAGGAAAAGAGGAAGAACGGGAGGGAGGAGGCGCAGGAGGAGGGAAGGGAGGGAGGAGGCGCAGGAGGAGGGAAGGGAGGGAGGAGGCGCAGGAGGAGGGAAGGGAGGGAGGGAGACGAAGGGAAGCGATTCCTCGAAATGAAGACCAGGATCCGCGCTTCCGAGCTGCCTTCGCTCCTCGTGGGCGAGTGTGTACGAAGGAAAAAAGGAAAAGTCAGCAAACGGCAGCTCGTCTCGAAATAGCCTCGAGGAGGTGAGAAATTTAATTTGCTTAATGCAAGCATGAACTCTTACCCCCTCTCCCTCCCTCCACCCCCTTTGGACGAACATCTCCGGATGCCTCTCGGAGTACACGCGCGCGCGCGCGCGCGCGTGTGTGTATGTGTATGTGTGTTGTGTGTGTGTGTGTGCGCACGCGCGCGTGAGCTATCCGGCCGTGCCACTTGAGCGCTCGAAGCGACATTGTATTAGGAACGTGACGAGACGCGTTCGTTC
Source organism: Penaeus monodon (assembly GCF_015228065.2). Classification (NCBI taxonomy): domain Eukaryota; kingdom Metazoa; phylum Arthropoda; class Malacostraca; order Decapoda; family Penaeidae; genus Penaeus; species Penaeus monodon. The sequence continues at coordinate 5,308,257 of NC_051388.1, forward strand.
CTTCCGCTCGTGAGCGGAAGTGTCTGGTTTGCCTTCATGCTTTCACGCTGCGTGCGAGCGGCGCCGGGCTCTGCGTGCGTCATCTGTGCTCGCGAAGGCGTATGTGTCCAGGTTGGGAGAAGAACTCGGATTTCTTGTTGCTCGCTCCTTCGGCCACTCTCGTTCCGTTCTCTCTTGGTCTCTCTTTTGCCCCTTTCTCTTTTCTTCTCTCTCTCTTTTCTTGCGCCCCCTTCCTATTCCTTCTCACCTTTCGTATTCATCTCCAACTTTTTCTTCCTGCCTTTCTTTCCCTTCGTCCCCCTCTTGCCCTCTTCTCCTCGTCTTTCCTGCCTCTCTTTCTTGTTCCCTCCTCGCCCTCCTTCTGTCCCCATTATCTAATCTTTTGCCTTTCTCCGCCCATCAAGGTCTTCACCCTGACCTTTAGGTATCTATCATGTCATACTTTCTCTTCCGTCCTCTCTATCTCTTCCTCGCTCTATCCTCGCCCCCGCCTCCTGTTCGCCGCCACGGGTCTCCCCAGCTGCGTTCTCCAAGCCAAAATAAGCCTAGACGGCCTCCTTCGGCGGGTCTCACTCAACTCCAACGATGTATATATAATGCCTCTGTCCCACTTCCTTTTCTATCTCTTCTCTCTCTCTCTCTATTCCCCTACTCTCCTCTCTCTATCTTCTCTATCTCTCCTCTCTTTCCTATCTCTCTTCCCTTCTCTCTCTCTCTATCTCTCTTCCCTCTCTCTCTCTCTATCTCTCTTCCCTCTCTCTCTCTCTATCTCTCTTTCCCTCTCTCTCTTTCTCTCTCTCCCTTTTCTTTCTCTCTTCTACTCTTCTCTTCCTCCCTCTTCTCTTCTCTCCTCTCTCTCTCTCTCTCCTCTCTCTCTCTCTTTCTCTCTCTCTCTTTCTCTCTCTTTCTCTCTCTCCTTCTCTTTCTCTCTCTCCTTCTCTGTCTCTCTCCCTCTCCCTCTGATGAAGAATGGGCCTGGCACCGCCTGGCACTATGAGGCATTCCTGCGACATCAGACAGAGCCAAACCCTATAAAGTCTATAATGGACTCTCTCGGAGGCAGCAGGTTACATCGGCGGCCTCCGCGGCGTGAGCAGGAGGCAGCTTCGGGGATCACCGAATTCACATCGAAGCTGCAAAATGCGATGCCCACGCCCCGCCTCTTACTCATCACTTGCTCTTGTGTGCGAAATCTTCATGATATCGATCAAATAGCAAAATATCACTTGGGTAGGATAGCGTTTTTTTATGCATATTTATTTCATTTTTGAAAGTACCGGTCTTATCTCCGGTCTCCAGGGTTCATCCGGGCATCCAAAGGCATCACGTGACAGGCAGGAGGCGGGGCTGCAGAGGAGGAAGAATCCAGGGAGGGAACGCGAGGGACTGCGATAATGTTCAAGTAAACGA
>NC_051388.1:5314666-5317166 GCF_015228065.2 Penaeus monodon
ACACTCTATAATCTAGACCTTTTCTTTAACTTGTGATTTATGACGAAGCTTAAGGGGAGGCCGACCTTGCTCCGCCGGCCTACGAGCAGTAATAAGTTCATTAGTGGTCAAGCTGTGGGCGGAAAGGGGAGGGGAGGGGAGGGGAGGGAAGGGGGAAGGAGGCGTAAAAGAATGGGAGGAAGGGTAGGGGAGGGGAGTGGAGGAGAGAGAGAGAGAGAGAGAGAGAGAGAGAGAGAGAGAGAGAGAGAGAGAGAGAGAGAGAGAGAGAGAGAGAGAGAGAGAGAGAGAGACCGCCAGACAGACAGAGAGCGCAGCATGATCACGTAACAGGCACTTCCCCGATCCCCGTCGTCGCCATTAAGATACTAATAGCATGCAAGTGTTATGTGCATGTGGGTACGTACGTCACCTGCCGGCATGACACTGATTAGGACTCTGGAACTCACCTGCGGAGAGAGAAATCATAATTCATAACGGAATTTAATTTGTTGCTGGTGATTTGTGTCCGTGTGTTTGTATTTGTGTGTTGGTGTTAATGTTTTTAGTGTGTGTGTGTGTGAGCGTGTGCGTGTGATGACTAAGAACACATTTTCTTTACATTTAGGGATGAACAAATAATAATAAACTTAAAATACCCAAGCCAAAGACAGAATGAAAGAGAGAGAGAGAGAGAGAGAGAGAGAGAGAGAGAGAGAGAGAGAGAGAGAGAGAGAGAGAGAGAGAGAGAGAGAGAGAGAGAGAGAGAGAGAGAGAGAGAGCAAACATGTGTGCAGTCAGAGACAGGAGAAGGTCATGGCCGAAAGGGTTTATAAAAGATTCGGTCCATCCATCAAGCACCTGCTTAGCATTTAGGCACAAGAAGGTTTCTTTATACCACGGACATTCCGCATTTATTCAGTTTTTTCTCTTTACTTTTCTTTCGTCTCGGTATTTACATCCACTCCTCTCCCGTGTTTATCTAATAATTCTCTTCACGTCTTCATTCTGTACCGACAATCTTCCTCTCATATTAAATTCAGCGTTTACAAACGACGTTTTGACTCGGAAGTGCAGTTTGGTCGGGCCGTAAACAAACAAAACGCGTTGCCATGGCAGCCTACGAGGTGAGGATCAGCCAATAGGAACGCAGTTAACTAGGTTGCATATGAATGGACGAGCCCATTCATGACTTACGCACGATTCACGCCCTTCCCCTCCGCGGGAAACATGAAATATTTGCCTTCCCATTCGCCGGCTCTGGGACTGGCACAGAGAGGGACATTAATAAATACATACATATATACATACATGCATTTAGATATAGATAGATAGAAAGAGAGAGAGAGAGAGAGAGAGAGAGAGAGAGAGAAGAGAGAGAGAGAGAGAGAGAGAGAGAAGAGAGAGAGAGAGAGAGAGAGACCGGCAAGCAGAGCCAAGCAGAAAGCGCGGAGAAACAAGCTGTCCGACCTCGACTTCTGTCCCGAGCAAGCAGGGAAGTGCGAGGAAATGCGTTTTGTCATGGGCAGGAAAGGGAGCGAAGGAGGCCATGCACGGCCTGGGATGCACGCCCGCACGCCCTCCGCTCTCTCTCACTCTTTATCTCTCTCTCTCGCTCTTTCTCTCTCTCTCTCTCATTATCTCTCTCTCTCTCTTTCTCTTTCTCTCTCTCTTTCTTTCTCTTTCTCTCTCTTTATATCTCTCTATCTATCTATTTATCTTCTCTCTCTCTCTCTCTCTCTCTCTCTCTCTCTCTCTCTCTCTTATATATATATATATATATATATATATATATATATATATATATATATATATATATATATATATATACATACATATTTCTCTCTCTCTCTCTCGTTCTTTCTCTCTCTCGTTCTCTCTCTCTCTCTCTTATTTCCTTTCCATCCTTTTTTATTTCCTTCTTTTATACCCACATTTTCGCGTCCTACATGCTCCCTCTCTTCCTTCCTTTCCTTCCCTCTTCCCATTCTCCCGCCTCCTCCTCCCCTCCCTTCATCCTTTACCCTTTTCCTCATTTTTCTTTCCTCTCTCCTTTGCTCCCCTTCTCTCCTCTCCTTCTCTCCTCCTCTCCTCCTCTTCTCCACCCCTTCTCTCCTCCCCTTCTCTCCTCGGGACGCCAAGAAAAGTGAGCCGGGAGGAGCAGCGGCGAGGGAGCGAGCGAGGAAGGGGAATAGCAATGTAGTGATAATGGCTTCCAGGCGAGAGAAGGGAACTAACAGTCTACAAGAATAGACTGAAGCTGAAGCAATTTTCTTCCCTGGTTGAAGGAAAGATAAAAGTGCTTTTGCGTAAGAGGGAGCGGGTCTTTAGTCTTGAAAACGAAAGGCATTTCGAAGTAAAGCGACAATAAAAGCAAAGATAAATGAATAAATAGATAAAGGGATAAAAAAAATCCTGGAAATCCTGATACGTTTGCGGGAAAAGAACGACAGGAAACAAAAGCCGACGCTATATCCTAAACAAAAATTAAATCAGACAAAAGAAGGCCAAGGCAAATAAACAA
>NC_051388.1:5327166-5345410 GCF_015228065.2 Penaeus monodon
AATGCTGTAAGCATCAATTGCCGATGAAATGGGATTCCGACAATTATACTCTTAATCATCATGTTCGCCCTGACTTATATTCCATCATCATCATCAATTCCCATCAACACAAGTTATCCTTCTCTTCCCCTTCCACCTCATTCCACCCCTCCCCCTTCCTCCTCTCTATCCCCCCTCCCACCTGCGCCCCCCCCTCCCTCTTGCGCCCCCTCCCCCTCCCACCTGCGCCCCCTCCCCCTCCCACCTGCGCCCCCTCCCCCTCCCACCTGCGCCCCCCCCTCCCTCTTGCGCTCCCCCCCCTCCCTTGGGCCTCGCCTGGAGCCTCGACTTCGCCCGCCGCCCACCACACCCTGTCCGGCTCTCACGCACTCACGCATTTGCACACACGGAATCCACGTGTACGCCAATTTTATGGTGATGCATTTGCTTTGTTGTCTTTATAGAGAGTGTCTACAAGAGTGAGAAGGACAGTGAGACACAGATGCACGTACATACGTGTGTGTGTGTGTGTGTGTGTGTGTGTGTGTGTGTGTGTGTGTGTGTGTGTGTGTGTGTGTGTGTGTGTGTGTGTGTGTGTGTAGGGAGTGTGATGAGTGAGTGAGTGAGTGAGTGATGAGTGAGTGGTGAGTGAGTGAGTGGTGATGAGTGGTGAGTGATGATGCGGAGTGAGTGAGGAAAGGATGTGAGTGAGTGAGTGGTTGATGATGAGTGTGAGTGAGTGAGTGAGTGGTGATTGATGATGATAGTGATTCATACAGTGATCGTTGTGATTGAGTGATGTGATTTGGTGTAGTGAGTGAGTGAGTTGAGTATGAGTGAGTGAGTGATGAGGAATGTGGTGTAGAGAGAGATAGCAAAGAGAGAGAGGAGGAGAGAGAGGAGAGCAGAGAGTGAGAGAGAGAGCAGAGAGAGTGAGAGAGACGAAGAGAGAGAGAGAGAGTGTGTACGTACGTATTTGTGTATGTGTGTGTATGTGTGTGTGTGTGTGTGTGTGTGTGTGTGTGTGTGTGTGTGTGTGTGTGTGTGTGTGTGTGTGTGTGTGTGTGTGTGTGTGTGTGTGTGTGTGTGAGAGTGCGTGCGTGCGTGCGTGCGTGCGTGCGTGCGTGCGTGCGTGCGTGCGTGCGTGCGTGCGTGGTGTGTGTACACACTGTAGTCACTGTTCTTGCAGCGTCTTTCCGTCCCATTCTCGGAGGATCTCCAAGGCAAAAAGGAACTGCATAAATAAATAAATAAAAACAAAACACGATGCAATGAATAATGGAAATACAAAGAAAAGAAACTCTGCAATATTTCTCGGGGTAAGTCACAGGAGAAAAAATTAATAGTGAGTTATGAAAGGGAATTCGAACATCTTGCCTCAGGAGGAGCAGGGGGGGAGAGAGGAAGGGAGAGGGGGAGGGGGAGTCCATACAAAACTGAAATCATCAAGACATAACAAAACGAAGGAGAGAAGAGGAGAGAGTCCGAGAAACGGAAACAGAAAGAGAGATTGATGAAGACACGAGAGAGGAGGCGGAGAGAGCTCGCCTCCAGCACAGTTTTATAAGACAATGCGCACTTTTGGAATATGCTTTTTTCCACTCTTTCAGGCTTAATGGATAAAAATCTCCGCTCTGTTGATGATTAATAGATCTGCGTAAGAGATCGTCGCTTCAAAATCTTTCATGTTAAAGAAAAAAGTAAACTTTCCTTGAAATCTAAGAGGAAGCGAAGGAGATGGAGAAGGGAGGAAGCGAGAGGAAGGAGGAGGAGGAGGAGGAGGAGGAGGAGGAGGAGGAGAGAGGAGGAGGGGAGGAGGAGAGGAGAGAGGGAGGAGGAAGGAGGAGGAGGAGGAGATGGAAGGGAGGAAACGAGAGGGAGGAGGAGGAGGAGGAGGAGGAGGAGGAGGAGGAGGAGGAAAAGGAGGAGGAGGAGAAGGAGACGAAAAAGAAGAGTAAAGAGAATAAGAATAAGGAACAGAGGAAGTAGAGGAGGTATTGAAGAAAAAAAATGAAGTTGAAGAAAATATAAATAAAAAAAAATATAAAAGACGACGGAAGGACGAGAGAGAGAAGGCGGCATGGAAAATAGGCGAACAAGAGGAGCAGAAAGCAGAGGCCGAGAGGCAGAGGAAGCAGTCATTCATCTCCCAAATTAGGTAATTTTAGTACAGCATCGATCAGGCGCCGTCCTGTCCCGGGGTGCCAGGGGGAGGGGGGGGGAGGTGTGTGTGTGTGTGTGTGTGTGTGTGTGTGTGTGTGTGTGTGTGTGTGTGTGTGTGTGTGTGTGTGTGTGTGTGTGTGTGTGTGTGTGTGTGTGTGCGCGCGCGTGTGTATGTGTGTGTGTGTGTTTAAGCCAAAGGACGCCGAGTCAACACTTTTCACTCCAGAACGACTAAATAATTGAAAAATACGACTGGCTCAGCAGGGCGCGAGCGACAACTGTTACAAGGTCAGCAGGCAGGTCGCGCGGGGAAAAGCAGGCAAGAGAGCACAAAAGCAGGGGAAATACGTTCGAAAATCTTGAAATATTATCGATAATAAAGGTGTTAGTGGTGGCCATGATGAAAATTACATGAAGTCCCTTATCGTTTGATTTTTTTTCGCAATCTAACGAAAGACTTTAGTCTCGTGATGCAAAACAGCACGAAAATCCCGCCTCCAACACTATCTTCGCAAGAGCCTGATCAGGCAGCGCCGCTCGCAGGTGGCACGGGCCTAAAACTCCGGAGTAAATGAGGCTCCATCGGATTGCTGCTCTTCTCGAATGACGCCGCTGCCCTCCTGCGGCCGCTGTCTGGTCGGCAGGGAGGCCGCGCCGACTTCGCACGTCGCGTTTCATCCTCCTTTTCTTTCACTTTCTCTCCGTCGAACCCTTCTACATCTTATTTTCTAAAGTTCGTTCTTTGTTACTATAAATATCATAAAGCGATTCGTGTTTCTCAGTCTTCTCTCTCTCTAATACGCTTCCCGTCCTTCTCTTCTTGCATTTACACTGGTCTGGCTTTTAATCTCCAAGCCTGAGCCTCTACGTAAATCCAGGTTACCTTTTGCCGTCTCCTCCTGAAACGTTAATCGAGAATTTGCTTCAGACTTATAAATGCGAAATCGTTGCACAGCCTCGACTTTTGGGCTAAAAATAAAAGTTGGTCTTTCAGGTGTTATCTAAGCTAATTATTAAAGATAGTTTCGTTTATATTTCATTTCGGTTTCATTACCTTTCCTTCCATTCCCTTCATTTCATCACATTCCCTTCCCTTTCCTTCTTTTTCTTTCCTTTACTCTACTTTGCCTTCCTTTCTCCTTCTCCTCCGCTCCCACCCCCAAGGTCAGCCTCGGCGGGGGTCGCCCCCCCCTCGTCCATCTCGCGAGCGCAGCCCTCGGACTCGCTTCTCGTTCTTCTGTTTTCTCTCTCTTATTTTTTCATCTTTTGATCTTTTTCTTGATTTACTACATTTTGTTCCTTCCTTTCCTCTTCCCTTTTTCTCTTCCTCCTCCTCTCCTCTCCTTCTTTTAATTCTTCTCCTGTATCTCTTGATCCTCCCTTCTCCCCTACCCACTTCCCCATCTTCTCCCCCCCCCCTCCCCCGTCGCCCTCCAAGAGGCCCTCATTTCGCGCGAAACGAAACAAACGCGATTTATAGATCAGGGAACCATAGCTTTCGCCTTCTCTGATTGCTCTGGCATGAAAAGCACAATCAACTTTCAAGAAGATATGGGAGCAGTTTTCTATTAAGTTCATTTGTCTCTTTTGAAGTACGGGTTTTCGTGATGGAGGAAAAGCGGTTTGTGTGTGTGTGTGTGTGTGTGTGTGGTGTGTGTGTGTGTGTGTGTGTGTGTGTGTGTGTGTGTGTGTGTGTGTGTGTGTGTGTGTGTGTGTGTGTGTGTGTGTGTGTGTGTGTGTGTGTGTGTGTGTGTGTCTAGTTTATTGAGGATATGAGTGTATGCGCATCTATAGCCATTTTATTTCAAAATGCGAAAAACTGCCCTCTTCACATTCAAAAGGACCTGAAAAGCAATAACCTTTAAGTTCTATTCATCCACCGGCAGGTCCAAAGGCAATAAAAACAAAATACATAAGGAGGAAACTTTTCTGTCCGAAATACTCGTGAATTCACAATTTCGCGCCAACAAAAGCTAGCATGTCGGACTGCGGCTTTTGTGCTCTTGCGAAAAAACAACGAAAAAAATATATGTAAAGAAGCAAATTAAATTATTTCCAATCTTCTGTATTCAACACCTGTTATCACAGGCTGCTGTTCCATCGCGCGGAACAAAAAACATTACGCCGTGAATGATTTAGTCTCCTGTACAACACTTTTCCTTATTTTGTACAACAGCTTTGTAACAGCTCCCACCAGATGTGCAGTAATTACTTTTCTCAACGGGAGAGAACGAGGGAATTAGGAAATTTCGATACTCGCCTTCCGCCACATTTTTCACACGTCGGCGAGGACTAATTACTGTGGCTCTTTAATAACATTTGAATTGTCTCTGGCGAGGAAAGAATCATTGTTTTCGTCCCACGGTCCTTAATGATCCGAGTCAGGCTTATCGTACAACGGCAGCTCGGTGTCAGTGTCAGCGAGACTGCGATTCCTGAATTCCTAAGGGGAGGGGGGGGGGAGCGCTAACTCCGCTCGGCCAATGAATAACTGAAGCGGGAAGGTCCAGTTCTTAAAACCAGGAAAAAAATATTGGATGTCAATTCCAGCTTGTTTATAAGCTACTTCATGAGAATTTCAACGCTATTCGTGGAATACGCATCCAAATTCAGAGATAAATGACACTTCACAGGCAGGTGTACATAAAAGTTTTTTCTCTTCCTTATCTGTTATCATTATCTTTTTCGAAGACTCAATTTTACAGCTCGGTTAACGATATTTTTCTTCATCGCCTGCGTTGTGCTTCCCTCATTTTGAGATTCGAGTAAGTACATTAGACACGAAAAAAATAAGAGAGAGAGAGAGAGAGAGAGAGAGAGAGAGAGAGAGAGAGAGAGAGAGAGAGAGAGAGAGAGAGAGAGAGAGAGAGAGAGAGAGAGAGAGAGGAGAGCGCATCCGAACCGCCCCATTATTGCATCTTGATTACATACCTTTTGATCGAGAGAAAGAAGCTCCCAGATCCCACTTTCGGTTCTACGAAAGGCATTGGAGGCCATCTCTCCGTGACCGGCCGTCAGCGCCTCGCACTCGGCCCAGAGATGACGCAAAGACTTTGGGAATGGAAATGGCGCTGCCGGACAGAGGCGCGACAGATGTCAGGATAGATTAACAGTAAATAAATAAATAGATAGATAGATAGATAGACATGCCGCGATAGTACTGTGGTTAGAACAGTGGACTCCGACTCTCGTGGTCCCGAGTTCAAATCCCCGTCGCGGCGGTCGCAAAAATGCCTGCGCTCCGACTGCCGGCTCGAGCCCGATCTCACGGCGAGAAAACGATATATCGCCCCGAGAAGTCAAACGCAGGTGTCGTGGGGGAAGTCGCGCCGTGGCACAAGTGTTAGCGCGCCGAACCGCGGTTGACTAGGAAAGGGCATCTAGTCAGGCAAGGGTGGCACTGCCAAATAACCTCTCAATAGTGAATTGAGAGAGGCCTATGTCCTGCAGTGAAATGAATGGCTGTTCTAAAGAAAGAAAGAAAGAAAAAAATAAAAAATAAATAAAATATATATATATAAATATATATATATAAATATATATATATATAAATATATATATGTATGTATGTGTGCGTGTGCGTGTGCGCGCGTGTGCGTGTGCGTGTGCGTGTGCGCGCGTGTGTGCGTGTGCGTGTGCGCGCGTGTGTGCGTGTGCGTGTGCGCGCGTGTGTGCGTGTGCGTGCGCATCCGCGTCGCAGCTGGCAGGCGCGGGCGGCGAGGACCCGACCCCTGATGGTCCGCCTTCCCGGCCGCCGTGAAGCGCCGTCATTTCCTCTTGTATATCCTCGTCTTCCTCCTTCAATCTTCCTTCATCATCATTTCCGCTCTTTCCTCTTCCCTTCTTCGTGATTTTTTCACCTTTTTCTGGCGTCTTTTTTGGGTCTTTTATCGCTCACGTTTCCTCTTTTTTCCTCTCACCCGATCAATGAACTTTCTTTTCCTTTCGTAAATATCACGGTTCTTTCATTATCTTACCAATAAAAGAAAAGAGAGAGAGAGAGAGAGAAAGAGAGAGAAAAAAAAGAGAGAGAGAGGAGAGAGGGGAGAGAGGGGAGAGAGAGGAGGAGAGAGAGAGAGAGAGAGAGAGAAAGGAGGAGAGAGAGAGAGAGAAAGAAGAAGAAGGAGAGAAAAAAAAAAAAAAAAAAAAAAAAAAAAAAAAAAAAAAAAAATTAATATAATTTTTTTTTTTTTTTTTTTTTGGGGTTTTTTTTTTTGTGTGTGTGTGTGGGTTTTTTGGGGGGTGTGTGTGTGTGTGTGTGTGGGTGTTGGTGTTTTTGTGTGTGTGTGTGTGTGTGTTGGGCGCGTGTGTTGGTGTGCGTGTGTGTATAAAATCCATGCGGGAAAAGTAAATAGTTTGCTCTACCCCCCCTCACCCCCCCCCCAATCTCTCGTGGCGGTTATCCGATAAACTTTAATGAAGATCAATCATGCAGTGTCAAGGATTTTTTTTTAGGGGGGGGGGGGGCAAAGGGATTTCAGACGCCGCAGTGGAATAAAAACACGTTCTGAAACCACACAAACACATATACACACGCACGCACAGACACACGCGCGCACACCTCCCGACCCCTCCTTGCAAGCGACGGGGCCGGGCAGCCTCCCTGAGGGCGGGGGACAAGGGCCGCTCGCTTAATTTAAAAATGCCAAAAAAATTTTCCCCCGCCCGGCAAAGCGCAGAGCTAAATTCCCAAAACGTCCGGGGGAAATCCGGCCCTTGGAATCCCTTTTTGGGGGGGAACCTGATGAGAGGTTCGGATACCGTTCGGCGGAGGCGGCGATCGGGGGTGCCTTTTTCCCCCCCTTTTGGTTTTTCTATTTTTTTTTGGGGTTTTACTCTCCTCTCTCCACCCTTTCCCCTTTCTTTTCTTTTCTTTTCTTTTTCCTCCCCTCCCCCCTCTTTTTTTTTTCCCTTTTCCCTTTCTATTTTTTTTTTTTTTTTTTTTCCTCCTCTTTATCTTTTCCCCCCTTTTTCCTTTCCAGCATGAACAGTTTCGCTTCGCCGCGGGGGGGCCGGCCCTGGCGTCCGGGGAAAACGGGGATTAAAGCACAAAAATGGGAAAGGGGTTAAAACACCCCTTTGGGGGGAAGAAATTTGTTCTTAATGCGCCCACCTTTTAATTGTGCGCTCAATCCCGCGGACGGCCCCCAAACTACCGCTCAAAAACGTCCCTTTTTCCAATCGCTTTTTGGCGCCCCAGGGGCAGCCCTTTTCTATTCATTCGGGGCACCACACACGAAAATAAAAATTTTAGAAGGTTTTAAAAAAAAATTTGGGGGCTTTGAAAGGTTTTTTTAAAAACCTAAATGGGGGGGTAATTTGGGGGGGGGGGGGGGGGTTAAAGGAAAAGGGTTATATTCCGGGGGGAAAATTTTTCTTAAATTTCTCCTATACGTTTCCACCCCCAAAACACCCCCTCTTTTCTCCATCATCATTCAACAAAACACACCCCAAAAAAATTAAACCAACCCTAAAAACAAATAAAAAAAATAAAAAAAAATAAGAATATAAATAAAAAAAAAATAAATATAAAAACAAAAAAAATTTAGAAAAAAAAAAAAAAAAAAAAAAAAAAAAAAAAAAAAAAAAAAAAAAAAAAAAAAAAAAAATTTAAAATAACAAAAAAAAAATAACCCCCAAAAAAGGAAATGAAAAAAAAGGGGGCCCCTTTTCACAAAAAGAAAAAAAAAAGGGGGGTTTTTAAAAAAAAGCCCAAAAAGGAGGGGGGGGGAAAACGGGGAAAGGGAAGGGAAGGATGAAAAGAGGAGGAAGGAAAGGAAAGGAAAAATAGAAGAAAGAAAATGAGGAAGGGGGAGAGAGAGAGAGAGAGGGGAAGAGAAGAGAAAAAAGGGAGGAGAGAGGAGAAGGGAGAGAGAAGAGGAGGAGAGAGGAGAGAGAGGGGGAGAAGAGGAGAGAGAGAGAGGGGGAGAGAGAAGCAAAAAGAGGGAGAAGAGGGAGAGAAAAAGGGGAGAGAAGAGAGGGGAGCAAGAGAAGAGAGAGAGAAAAAGGAGAGAAGAGAGAGAGAGGGGAGAGAGGAGAGAGAGAGAGGGGGAGAGGGGAGAGAGGAAGAGGAGAAAAGGGGAGGGGGGGAGAGAGAGAGAGAAGGAGGGGAAAAGAGGAGGGGAAAGAGAGAGGCACGTAGACAAACAAACAAACCAGATGTGATAATAGGGAAGAGTCCATAGGGAAACAGGTAAAAACCAAGCAAAAACAGTACCTGGCAACCGACGGCGCCAGCACCATACCTGTGGACAGAAAAGAAACGTATTAACGGGAAAATAATGGTAATTAATTTCGTCCTATACGCGACCTTGACTCGATATTATTAGACAATGGCAAATCTTATTTCAAAAGCAAGGGGAAGTTCGATTCTCTTCCGCTGTTTACAACTGCGTGGGCGTGTGTGTTTCCGTACATGTGGTTGTGTGTGTGTTTTTGGGGTGTGGGTGTGGGTGTTGTGTGTGGGTGTGGTGTGTTGTGTTGTGTGTGTGTGTGTGTAAACGCCCTATCCATGTAACCTGCCATGCGCGCCCACAAGCCGCTGCCTCGCCCACGCGCCTCACGCCCCTGGCCTCCGCGCTGGGACTGAATCGCCGCGACTCAACAAAACAACGGAATCGGACAGCGTTGACAAACACTCCGTGACGCGACTGCCGAACACGTGGATTTGTTTACCTCGCAGGGAAAAAGGAGAGGGGGGTATGTAGCGGGTCGTGGGTCGGGGTCGGGATGGGCGAAGGGACACGGGGCGAGGTGAAGGAAGATGATACATACTGAGCACTTCGTATTTTTTATGGTGGAAAAATACGACAGGGATACAGTACACGACACGCACACGGATGCCTACATGTGGGCGTGTGCGTGGGGGAGCGAAGCCACGCCACCAGCGAGCGAGACAGCGCAGAGCCCGAGTTCAAAAGGAAAAAATCCCTGGAGAACAAACCATTCCCGAGGGGCTTATTTTTAGTCATTCCCTCCCGGGGCGCCGCCTTTCTCCTTTTACTTAAGAGGAGGAACGGCAATAGCAATAGCAGCGGCAGTAGCATTAAGCCCTAAAGCGCACTAAGGTCGTAAATGCCTTTATTGTAAGCCGGGGTCGTAGACTTTACGTGGTCCGGCGAGTGAGATTGGAGGAGGCGGGGGGCCCGGCGCTTCTGCTCGTTCCTTTTTTCCCTTTGGGGTTTCCTTTCCCGTTTCTTCCTCTTCTTCTTCTTTTACTTTATTCTTACTTTACTTCTTTTCCTTTCTATTATTTTCTTTCCCTCTTCTTTTTTACTTCTACTTTTCCCTTTCTGTTTCTTTTTTCTTTTTCTTCTTCTTCTACTTCTTTAAACTTTTTCTTCTCTTTCGCATTCTTCCTATTATTCTTATGTATTTTTTTCCTCTTCCTTCCTACAATCCCCTCCTCCCCCTCTCCCTATTCTTTTTCCCCCTCCCTTTTTCTCCCTTTCCCCCCCCCCCCTCGTTACCCTGACGTCACGACCCCTTTTAAGCTCCGAACTGCAAAAGGGCGCGGGCGCCCTCGACCTCTCGGTGACATAAAGTTACAAAAAAAAGTAAATCACGAAATTTTTTCGCTTTTTCGCAATTTACGAAAACGACGTTCAGAAACTCTCGCTTCCAGATTTCAGCTAAAATATTTTCGCTGCGCAGATATATCTTATTCTTAAATTCATGTAGAATAGATACACGAGTCTTCGTTCTTACAATATGTTTATAACAAAGACAATTTTTCGTTCCTACAATACATATAATAAAGATATAACTTCTCGTCCATAAAATTTTGATAGAGTTATGACAGAAATCTTCGAAAACAGATTGGACAGTCAATTCAGAAAATGTCGTTCCTCACGAGACCCTCGGGGTTTTTAGGTTTTAAACGATGGATTTTTGATTGTAGGCGGGGGGGGGGGGGGGTAAAAAAAAAGGGGGGGGGCTGACCTTACCCTACTTTTCTTACCCCCCCCCCCCGCACCCCCCCACCACCCCCCCCCCAATATCCTTAGGGTTACCTATAGGATATGGGAGAGAGTGAGAAAGGGGGCGGGCGTGTCGGACTTTCTCTCTCCGTATCTCGATGTCGTTTTTTTTTTTTTTTTGTTTTTTTCTTCCTCTTTTTTCTCTTCCCCTTTCCTCTCTCTTTCTCTCTCTCTCTCCCCCTCTCCTCCTTTTCCCCCCCCCTATCTCTCCTCTTCTCTCTCTCTCTCTCTCTCTCTCTCTCATCCCTTTTCTTTCTCTCTCTTTCCCCTTCTCTCTCTTTCTCCCCCCTCTTTTTCTTTCTTCATTTTCCTCTTACTTTTTTTTTTTTAGGGGGGCAGACAGACTGGGGGAGAGAAAGAGAGAGAGTGAAGATGGGGAGTGAGAGGGGGGAGGGAAGCGAAAGGGAGAGCAAAAGGAGAGAGAAGAAGAGGAGAGAGAGAGAGAGAAAAGAAGAGAGAGAGAGAGAGAGAGAGGAGAGAGAGAGAAAAAAGAGGAAAAGGGGGAAGAGGGAGAGAGAAAGGAAGGAAAAGCAAAAAGCAAGTGTTAGCCCAACTTTCTCCCGCGGGACAGGTACAGGAACCCAGCGCCCCCAATTCTGCTAATGGTTTTAGCGCGGCCGAAAATGGGCGGAAAGAGAGAAAAAGGAGAAGAGAGGGGGAGAGAAAGAGAAGAAGAAGGGGAGGGGAGAGAGAGAGGAGGAGAGGGGAGAGAAAAAGGGGGGGGGGAGAGAGAAGGGGGAGAAGAGAGAAATGAAAAACCTCTAAAAATAAGAAAAATTAAATAATAATATTGATAAAATAATAATTTTAATAACAAATAACAATACTAATTACCATTATTACTATTATCAGTATTATTATCATCATTACTATCTTATCTTTACTATTACCAATTTTTTAACACCGCCATGGTTATTATCATTACAATTATTGTTATAATGATTATCCTCATCAACAAATGACTATCGCTGTCACCATCACATAGCGATCACCGCAACGACCGTGGGCGCCGCTCCTCGCCGCCGACGAGTCGCTGCCTCGCCCACAGGACTCCATCCTCGAACCGACGCCGCACTCTAAACAAAAAGTACAAACCCAACCAAAACACAAAAACACACACACCCCCCACCCCACACACACACACACACACACACACACACACACACACACACAGATATACGAACGGATATACGAACACACGTAAAAAAAAAAAAAGGTGCACAGGATAAGTGCCTATGAACAATACGAAAAAAAGCACAGAAAAAAGGGCACGTTTATTCATCTAACACAGGGTTTCATTCCTTAATTTATTCTTCTCTCTCTCTCTTCTCCTCTCTTCTCTCTCTCCGTTTCCTCTCTCTCTCTCCTTTTTCTTCTCTCTCTCCTTTTCCCTTTTTCCTTCTCTTCCCACCTTTTTTCCTCTCTTTCCTTCCCTTTTTTAGTTCCTCTCCTTCCCTTCTTTTTCCTTTAAAACACCCTTTAAAAACCCCCTTTTTTTTTTCACCCAAAAATTTTTTTTAAAGTTTCCCCCCTTTTTTCCCCCCCCGTTCTCAGGCACTTTCCCCTCTCCCCCGGCTCCCCCTCCCCCTTGGGGGGGGAAGGGGGGGAAAAAAGGGGGTCGGGCTACCCAAAAAAAAAAAAAAAGGTTTAAAAAAAAAAAACCTAAAACCCCCAAAGAGAAAAACCCCAAAAAATAAAAGGGGGGAAAAAAAAAAAAAGGGGGGGGGGGGGGGGGGTCCCCCCCATTCGCCCCCTGCGAACCGCGAATTACGAACAAGCCGATTAAACGCACTCAATAAAATCGTACCAAAGTCTCGGCAAGCGGAACATCGGGCGCTGACGCCACACCCGCCCCCCTCGGCTGCTCTGCCTCTTCTCTTCTCTTTATTCTTATCCTTCTTTTTTCTTTTTCTTGTGTTTCTCGTGGGATCCCTGGTGTTTTCTCTCTCTTTTCCTTTTCCTGTTGTTCGCCTTTATTTTTTTTTTCTCTCTCTCTCACCTCTCTCTCTCTCCCTCCCCTTCTCTCCCCTTCTCTCCCCCCTCGTTTCCCCCCCTCTCTCTCTTTTCCTCTCCCCCTTTTTCCCTCTCCCCCCCGTTTCCTCCCCCTCTCTCCCCCTTTTCCCCCAATCTTTTTCCCTCTTTCTCCCCCCCTCCCCCCCCATCTCCCCCTCTCCCCCCTTTCTTTCCCTTTCTTTCCCCCCTTTTTCAACCAACATTTTCTTTATCTCCTAAACCCATCTCGGGCTTCCAAATTTTCATTTGTTTCCGTAAAACCCCTAAAACCGGGGTTTTTTTTTTCATTTCCCCCTTTTTTTTCAAAAGGGAGGGAAAAAAAAAATTTTAATCTTTTGAAAAGGGTAACCCCGCCCCAGCGTCTTTTTTTTTTTTCCCCCCTTTTCATGGCCCTTTGGCCTTTCTTTGGACACTTCCTAATTCTGTTTAATTTTTTTTGGTTTTTCCCTCTCCCCCTTACGGGGAAACCCAAACCCAGTTGCCCCCAAAGGTTTTTCATATCCCCCAAAAGCAAAAAAACGCTAAAAAAATTAAAAAAAAAAAAAAAAACAATTTTTTTTTTTTTTTTTTTTTCCTTTCCCGGAAAAAGGAAATCTGCCTTCTAATTACAGACATTTTTTTTTTCTTCTTGGACTTCCTTAATTATTAACGTTTCTTATCTTGACCATCTCTTGTCGACATTGCTTATCCTATCCATCTTTTACTGACTCCCCTTATCTTATCCATCTCTTACTGACGTCTCTTACTTCATTCATCTCATCCGAGTGAACGGCGAGGCTTCGGTGCGAGCGAACCCACGCACGAGGCCGGCCACGAACCCTCCCTACTTTGATGTGCAAACGCGTCCCTTCTGCAGCGACGGCATCAAAGGCGCTGGCCCTCGGCCCCTCTTAAACAACTCCGGCGTCGATGGTCTCTGCGCGCTCCCCTTTCCGCCGAAAGATTCATGTAAACAAATGCTTGTACACGCGCGCATGCATAGGGGGTACGTTATCAAATAAAAAATTCACATACACACTTAACCTCAATTAGCTCACAACCTATACCCTAAAGACAATTATATAAGAATAAATAATAAATTTGCACTCCTACAGTATCATGAATATATTTATCCTCATACATAGATAAAACACACCCAAGGACGGACACCGCACAAAAAAACTAGGGACTATGCAAAATTCCTCCAACCTTGTGGATGCACCTACACACTCATATATAACCTTAATGTATAATCATTCCACTGTCCACACACACACACACCTGGTCTTCAGTCTAATACGTATTTCTAAAATAAAATGACCAGAAAAGCACTGAAGCATAAAACCCGATATTTACTGACCATATTTTCTCTGCCATTTAAATACCTAACGGCAAAGCATTGTATTAACCTCAAGACGAAAACCCCACGGCATCTCCTCCTCCCCCCCCCCCCCGCTCAAGGCCTTTGTTCTTTTCAACCCCCCCCCCCCCCCCCCGCCTCCTACCCCCCCTTTAAAAGGGGTCCCCTCCCTACCCCCCACCTCGCTCTCCCCCCCCCCCCCGATGCCCCAACCCCTCCGCCCACGGCCCGAACCCGGAATTTACTTTCCCTCGCCCTCGCCCGCGTGGGCAGCGGGAGAGAGTGAGGCTGGGCTCCTTCGCATCTGCTCGCGGGTCGTGGTGGGTTCGGGCTTTCGCTTGCCGGGTTGCCGTGGGGACGAGTGCTTGGGGCTGCGGAGCGGGAGAACGGAATGGGACGATTTCCTCTCTCTCTCTCTCTCTCTCTCTCTCTCTCTCGTTTTTCCTCTCCCCCCCTCTCTCTCCTCCGTCCCCTTTTGGGCTTTCCTCTCTCCCCTCCCCTCTCTCTCCCCTCCCCCCTCCCCCTCTCTCCCCCTCCTCTCTCTCCCTCTCTCTCTCTCTCTCTCTCTCTCTCCCTCCAAACTCTCTCCCTGGACAATCAGAAAGGACCAGGACGCCCTCGACAGAAACTCCAAAACTATTAATAAACACGAAAAGCATGTCTCCCGCGCGGGGTCGTGGGGACCCTTTCCCCTTCCGCCGCCCCGGGGGGACCGCGCTCGCACTTTTATTAACTTTATATCCTACATATCACATATTTATCTACTATAACCTTTCAAAAAGAATAGACACATACACACACACACACACACACACGTATATATATATTGTGTGTTGAGATAAACCTCGTTCTGCACACTGACATCTCATCAGAGTTATTGTCTTCGATATGTTCCCAGCGTTTGCTAATCTTATCACTTCGCTCTTTCATTCCTCTCCTCCCTCACTTCTCTCCCTTCGTTAACCTCCCTTTCACTGCTGCTCCTTCTCTCTGCAAAACAAAGGGTGCGATTTTGGGGGGCCCCCCCCTCCCGGGGATCCCCCGTCATTCCCCTTTCTTCCTTCTTCGTCCTCTTTCCTTTCATCTTTTCTTCCTCCACCTCCCCTTCTTCTCATATCTTGCTCCTTCTCTCCCTTTCGTTTTCTTTTCTCTGTTTCCTCTCCCCTGGCTCTCATCTCCTGCTCCCCTCTCCCCTCCGCCTTGCTTTTACCTCTCCCCCCCTCCCCCCCTCCATTCCCGCCCCTGTGTTCGCTCCATTCTCCTTCATGATATGGACTCGGGAGATTGCAAATTCCCCGTCCGCCCGCCGGAGGTTGCAGGCAACGAATTCGCAAAAAAAGAAAATTTTTCCCTTTTTCCCCTTCTCTCTCTCTCCCTCTTCTCTCTTTTTTTTCCCTTCTCTCCTCCCTCTCCCCCCTCTCTCCCTCTCTCTCTTCCTCCCTCTCTCCTCCCTCTCCCTCCTCTCCCTCCTCTTTCTCCTCTCCCCCTCTCCCCTTCTTTCCCCCCCCCCCATCCTCCCTCTCTCTCTCTTTCTTTTCTCCCCTCCCCCCCTCTCTCTTCTCTCTCTCCTCTCTTTCCCTCTCTCTCCCCCCCTCTCCCTCTCCTTCTCTCCCCTCTTCTCCCTTTCCCCCTCCTCTCTCTCTCCTCCCTCTCTCTCTCCCCTCTTCCCTTTTTCTCTCCCCTCTTCCCTCCCTCTCTTCCCCTCACTCCCTCTCTCTCCCCTCACTCCCTCTCTCTCCCCTTTCCCCTCTCTACCCCCCTCTCTCCCCCTCTCCTCTCTCTCCTCCCCCCTTTTTCTTTTCCCCCCCCCTTCCCCCTCTCTCTCACCCCCCTTTTTTTTTTTTTTTTTTTTTTTTTTTTTTTTTATTTTTTAAATTTTTTTTTTACTTTTTTTCTTTTTCTTTTTAAAAATTTTTTTTATTTTTGTTTTTTTTTTTTTTTTATATATATATAATTATATTATTTTTTTTTTTTTTTTTTTTTTTTTTTTTTTTTTTTTTTTTTTTTTTTTTTTTTTTACTTTAAATTCGGTTTCACCCCCCTTAAGTATTTTTTATTTGATTCTTATTTAAATTTGTTAGGTTTTCCCCCTTTTTAAAGTGGGTTTTTATTTTTAATATTTTTATTTATTTTAAAATTTTTTTTTTTTTTTTTTTTTTTTTTTTTTTCCCCCGGGGCCTTTTATTTTTTTAAATTTATTTTATTTATTTTTAAATATTTTTAAAATTTATTTTTTTTAAATCTTCAAATTTTTTTTTTATATTTTTTTTAAAATTTTTTAAAAAATATTTTTTTAAATTTTAAAAATTTTTTAATATTTTCCCCAAAGGGCAAAAAGCTTATAATTTTAAAACTTTTAAATTTAATTTAATTTAAAAATTTTTTAAAAATTATATTATATATATATATATTTATATATTAATATTTAAAATTTATATATATATAAAAAAATTTTTATAATTATATATAATATATATAAATATATTTATAAAATTTTATATATTATTATCAACCCCAAAACGAAAAAGTCCCCCCCCCCCCCCCCCCTTTTCCTCCCGCCTTTTACATCTTTGGACGAAGGAAGATAAATTGCCTCAGCATGATTGGGCCGCGATTGAAGGATTGGGGCGAAATGGGTGAAAAAAGGAGCGGGACGGAAAGGCGAAGCCACCCGGGGGCCCGAGACTGATAAAGGAGAGAGGGGGAAGCGATACAAGAACAAAAAGATGGGAAAGGGCGGAGAGAAAAAGAGGGAGGGAAGGAGAAAAAAGAGGGGAAAAAGGAGAGAGAGAAAAGGAGAGAGAGAGGAAGAAGAAAAGGGGAGAAGAGAGAGAGAGAGAGGGAGAGGGAAAAGGAGAGAAAAAGAGAGAAAAAGAGAGAGAGAGAGAGAGCAGAGAGAGAGAAAAGAGAGAGAAAGGAGAAGAGGAGGGGCCCATCACTCACTAAGTCACATCACATCAGTCTATCACTAGGCTTTCCACGTCAGTCGCCGCCACTTCGGCATCCCCGGCGAGTCGCGAGCTCGGATCCGAGAGGAATCCTCGCGTGCACGCCGAGGATGCTGCGTGTCTGGCACCGCGATCGGCTGCAGGAGGGGCTCGGGTCTGGTCTGGGGAGGCCGTGCGGTTTCGGGGGTGTGCGTGTGTGCGTGCACGTGTGTGTGTGTGTGTGGGGTGTGTGTGTTGGTGTGTGTGTTTTGGTGTGTGTGTGTGGTTTGGTGTGTGGGAGTGTGTGTTTGTGTGTGGGGTGTGGGGGTGATTGTGTGTGTGTTTCGGTGTGCGTGTACGTGTGTGTGTAGCATGCAGGGACCGCAGCAACAAGCGCCCCCCAACCCCCCCAAGCCACAGGAAGCTCCCGCACCGCAGACACACCGCGGCTGCGCTAAAGGGAAAAGGAGACTGAACAAAAAGCAACATAGAACCGACCGAATCCCTTGTCTGTGGGTCCCGCGAACTCAAGAAAGGGGGGAAAGGGGGAGGGGGGGGGGGGGGGGGAGGAGAGGGGGAGGGGAGGAGAGGGGAAGAACAGACAGGAATAGGCGCGAAACAGAGGGAGAGGAGGAAGGAAAGGTGGAGAAAATGAGAGGCAGAGGGAGAGGGGAGTAAGGGAGAGAAGGATATAAAGAAAGGGAGAGATGAGGACACGAAAAAATGAGAGAGATGAGCCCGAAAGGCGACGGAGGAGCGTCGAGGAGCGAGCGGCGGAGCGCACCGCCGTCAGGACGAACGGGAAGAGAGGAGGAGCTGAAGAAAGGAAAGGAAGGAGGGCAGGAAAGGCAGGGCGAGGAGGTCCAGGAGCCGCTCAGGTGACGCATCTCGCGGGACAGCTGCCCCGCCTGTCCCTTCGCCGAACTCTATCGCCGCTGATCCTCCGACATGATCCCGATCGGCCCCGACTCCCCAGTGGCTTTTGGGGGGGGGGGGGGGGGGGGGGGGGGGACCTCTACTTCTAGTTTCCTTTGTTGGTCTTTGCTGGACGTTCTTAATTTTCTCCTTTTTCTTCTTCTTTTTCTCTTTATTTCTCATATCCCCTGCCTCTCTCCCTCTCTTCCTCCCTTCCTCTGCAAGCATTCGGCTTGAACACAAATCTCCCATTAGCGGCATCTTCCGCATTTCCCAAAATCTTTTCTGATTTCTCACTCACCCCTGCTCTCCCCCTTTACCCCCCCCCTACTATACTATACACTGTCCACATAAAACCCTCGGCCTCTGTGGCCTTATTACTCGTCATAATGGTACAGACACTCGCTGTTGTAGGCCTATAATAGACACACACACACAACACACCCCAAAAACCCCACACCCCCAAAAAAACAAAAAAAAAAAAACCAAAAAAAATATATTATTATATATATATATATTATATAAAAATTTATATATATAATAAATATATATATATAATATTTTATATTTTAATAAATAATATTAATATAATTTTTATAATAAAATATATATTTAATAAAATAAAATATATTATATATTATTATTATTAAAAATTTTTATATATATATATATATTATATTAATATTATATTTATTATATAGCGAAAACACTTGCGCAGGAGGGTCTCCTTCCTCCTCCGCCGAGGGAGGACTGCGGCCGTGGATTATCATATTGGAATTATCTGGTTCTGCCTCGTTATTCTGCCTGGATTTCTGCCGGGCTTTGCTTCTCCTTGTTAAAAAGGAAGGCGGGGCCTTGAAAAAACTCGTGTTCCTTTCCTTTTGGAAATATTAACTTTTCCCCCCTCTTGTTTTTTAAAATTTTGGGAA
>NC_051388.1:5345510-5373010 GCF_015228065.2 Penaeus monodon
TTAACAGTCTCATAAATGTCACAATGTTTTTTTCTAGAATTCCCATAATGAATTCCCGCGCTAGGCCGTCGCCTGGGCAACAGTCCACAGCCCTGATGGCGGTGAAGTGAGGAACTCGTTGCCAGGTCTGTTCCTTCCTGAGCCAGCTTGAAGCGAATGTTGGGACCCTTCTTCGACTCAGCCCAATTAGTCATCCAGATCCTGTGAAATCCACTCTCTCTTCGCTTTGTTTATTTTGTAATCATCACAAAACTTTGACCTTTATTTTGCCACTGCTGGAAGCCTTTGGTTGAACAGACCCTTTCCCATATATGTATTTTTTGCTACGGTTTCAGATGAAATAGGCTTAACTGGTAGTTATATGAATGAGAATCTGAGCCTTCTTTCCTTCCTTCCACGCTTCTTCCTTCATTCCCTCTCAAGTTTCCCTCTCCCCCCGAGTCCCTTCCCCTACCCACCCTCCATCCCCGCCCTTAAACCAAGCCCTACGAGCGTTATCTATCGCCCTACCTAATTCGCCTCATTCGGCTTATCACGGTAATCATACGACCCACCTTTATGCACGGAAAACATGTCCAGTTTGCGTGCGGGGAGGCCATTAGGGCGCGAGACGTGATACGGGAAGACGCATGAGGAACCCAAGGAGGGGCGCCGCTCGCTCTGAGTGGGCTGGAGGGGAGGCCTCTGGGATTCATTATTAGGATATTCTCTTTAGCCTTGATATGTAAGGGTTGCTGTGATTATTGTTATTTACTATCATTATTAACGTTATTTTTTTTCTTATTATTGCTGCTCCGGTATCGGATGAGGCGGGTGTGCATATACATTTTTATCCTTCATCATTTATTTAAATCACCAATATTCTTTGTAGCGTATTTATCAATTCTTTACTATGTAAATACCTTCTTGAGGGAACGAAAAATCGACAGCAGGGTTTGGGTGTGTCGACATCGTATTTGCGGTCAATCTAAATATGGGGATCGTATCACGCTGGAGGATAAGGAGGAGGAGCGTGACTTTTCCTCGCCTGAGAAAGACACGGGGGTACAGTTTATTAACAGTGAATATGCGAGTAATTGTGATGATGGTAATGACAGTAATGATATCACTATCGCTAACATAAATATCAATATTCATCCATTGCACAGGTGTGATGAAACTGGCCTTCTAGAAATGACCTCTAGAGCTTCTTTGTCTGACTACCTAAGCTTAATAGGATGCGCATAGTGCCTCGTCCAGCGGCCGCGCGCTCGGAATGGGGATCGCAGCGCTGGTGACGCCACAGTCGTCTCGCTTCGGAGTCCTCGGCTGAAACGCGAGACGCCGACTCCTCACTGTAGTCTTCTCTTGTGTTTCTCGTTTATTTATTTATTCGATGGGATCTTCTAGAATGTCTCTTATTGGATTTTACATTCTTCGCAATTCTGTTAGTTTTATAGTATTCCTTTTTATTTCCTTCTAGCTTCGGGCTGCAGCTTGCCTGTTACAACTGGTGGGGAAGATTGATTATTTTAGACAGGCCTAAGCTTATTTTTTTTCCTTACTTTCCCTTCTCTCTGTCTCTCTCTCTCTCTGTCTCTCTCTCTTCTCTCTCTCTCTCTCTCTCTCTCTCTCTCTCTCTCTCTCTCTCTCTCTCTCTCTCTCTCTCTCTCTCTCTCTCTTCTCTATCTCTCTCTATCTCTCTCTCTCTCTCTCTCTCTCTCCTCTCTCTCTCATCTCTCTTCTCTCTCTCTCTCTCTCTCCTCTCTCTCCCTCCCTTCTGTGTCTTCTCCTGCTCTTTAACTCCCCCTTCTTCCACTCCCTCTGCAGCTCCCTCCTCCCGCCACATATAAGGCACGAGAGCCGTTGGCGACGCGACCATCGCTCAGCCTTGAGGCCGCCTTCTACGTCATGCAGCACCCACCGGCCACCAGCCTCATTTGCATACGCGGAGGCTGAAGTGGGCGGCCGGCTGGAAGAGGAGGGGGAGGGGGAGGGGGAGGGGAGGGGAGAGGAGGGAAGGGGGAGGGGAAGATCGAGGAGGAGGGAAGGAGGGAGACACTTTAGAACACATAAGGGGAGAGGTGTGGGCAAGGTTAGGCCGTAACACGAGCCGACATTAGTAAGGCATTGGAGCGACGGTGATGATAATGTTTTTCATTGTCTTTCTTCTTTTCCTTCTTTATTTTTCTCCTCTCTCTCTCTCTTTTCAGGGGAAGATCGACCAGGTGCAAGATAGTCGTGCCTTTCCGTCCACTCCTTCGCGGAAGTTGCTGAGTAGCAAGTAAATGGAAAAGACCGCGCCAGCGAGGGCATCCAAAGCATTCCATTTAATTCAACTATTAAGGCGAGGGAAAGTAGTAAGCAAAGTATGTGCAAATATAGATTGAAAAAAGTTGGGCTTCCTTTTTTTTCGTGCGTGTTTTCGGTTCGGGAGGAGCTGCTGCTACGTCTGCGGCGTCCGGGTGCATTGGCAATGGCTACCGGATTCGCTGCTGCGTCTTGCATTCTTGAGAAAACAAATTAAGCAGGGGAATGCGGAAAATTAGGACTTCGTTCCGTCGTCATGTTGCTTAATGTTTGGATTTAGGAGTCGGGGTTAAGACATTCAGACTA
Organism: Penaeus monodon; assembly: GCF_015228065.2. Classification (NCBI taxonomy): domain Eukaryota; kingdom Metazoa; phylum Arthropoda; class Malacostraca; order Decapoda; family Penaeidae; genus Penaeus; species Penaeus monodon. The sequence goes on from NC_051388.1 coordinate 5,348,106, forward strand.
TAAGTAATTCAAAAGAATTAAGATTTAGTCACCCTCACTCACACCCACATCACGTACATAACAATTCTCATGTAATTTTCTTTGATTTTGCATGGACTATGCTGATTAGTTCATCCTTCATACCAAGAAACGGAAGGAAAACACATAAAAATATACACCTCCACTAAAAAATGCTTCAATCCATTCTGTAAAAAAACAAATAATCTTAAAAAAAAAAATAGTTTACATAAGTATCCCACGAGTTGGGTCGAGTCCAAAACGGTTTGGCGGGAAAGTCGAACGTGTCACGTCGCCTTTACCAAAACGTCGACCTTCATGTCACTTATGATGCTCTAGTTGCTCTTTAATTCCCTTCCCTCCTGCTCCTTCTTCCTCTCCTCCGTCGTTTTCTCTCTCTCTGTTGGGTCATGGAACGCAAAGACAAGCCGGAGCTGGGAATGACTTTTTTTTCTTCTTTTTTCAATGCATTAGTGTATGGCTGTCTTCCTCAATTCCAAGCCGGGACCTTTTCTAGGAATAAAGTCAATGCTGTATTATGACTCTTCACCAATCGTAATTTAAAGCTTGTATCTGATTTCGCTCGCGGATCTACTTTTGCGTTTATTAATTTGCTGGGATGGTGAGGTTCTACAGTGTGTGTGTGTGTGTGTATATGTATATGTATATGATTATTATTATATTTATATATATATATATACATATATTAATATTATACTATATATATACATATGTGGTAGGTGGTATATATATATATATATATATACATATATATATATATATACAAATACATATATGCCTGCGTGCGTGCGTGTGTGTATATATCTGTATCTGTGTACGTGTGTGTGCGTGCATGTACCTGTGTGTGCGTATGTTTCTGCCTTGTGTTTCTGCGTGTTGTATGTGTGCAATCGTGGTTTTGCGGGCCTGCAAATACAAATGGACGTTGTCAGCGCGTAGAGCGTGAACGTCAGGCCAAGGTAACAAAACCACAAAATCAAATGCTGTTCACACTCCGTCTGAGAGCTACAACAGGCAGTCCCCACCTCGCCCTCCTCTCTCCCTTCCAGGCTCTCCTTCTCTCCCTCCCTCCTTCCCTCCCGCCCTCTCTTCCTCTCCCTCTTCCCTCTCCTCTCTCCCTCCCCCCTCCCCTGTCCACCATCATGCGTGACATGTCCTTGCGCGCCAAATTGCTTTCTCTCTCTGCCTTCGCGCCAAAATTCAATTGCTCTCGTTCCCGCGGTTGATTCGGCGCCGCCTCTCCGCCTCACGCGTGAATTACTCGAAAATGCGACAAGGTCTTCGGTAAAATGTTAGTCTCTCTTATCTCCTTCTGTTTTTTTTTTTCTTTTCTCTTCTCTTTTTCTCTCACTTCTTTTTATTTCCCCTTCTTCATTTTGATTTTCGTTTCGTTCTCACGCGAGCTTGAACGGGATGCGATCCGTTTCGGTCAGAACGAGATTTACGCCAACATCTTACAGCTTTTCTTCTCTTTCGAACCACAAAGAAAGCTGATTCAGAAAAAGTGTTAAATGTAGCCTTCAAAAGACAAACCTTTTCGTGCCATGCCTCCTACCTCTCCTTCACCCTCCTTTCCCCTCTCCCCTCCCCTTCCCTTCTTTCTCTCCCTTTCACCTTCCCTTTCCCTTTCCTCTTCCCCTCCCTTTCCCTTCCCCTTTCCTCCCCTTCCCCTTTTTCTTTCCCCTTCCTCTTCCCCTCTCCTCCCCCTTCCCTTTCCCTTTCCCCTCCCCCTGCCCTCCCCCCATTCCTTCCCACCCCTTCCCCTCCCCCCTCCCCTCCCCCGTGCCACCCACCGCAAGAGAATTGTCTTTGTCTGCCATGAGATCTTGGTCGAGCGAATTCAGGTTGAGCGAGCGCCGAGTTTCGAGTTTCCCTTCGAGTGACACTCCACACCGTGCGAGAAACACTTCACTCTCATTTCTGAAGGCGGGGGCCGCTCCTCCTTTGCTCCTCCTCCCCCTCCTCCTCCTCTCTGCTCTGCCAATCTTCTCCATACAATTCTATTTTCCTGTTCAGATTCCAATCATTATTATCATTACCACTAAGCATTACCTTTATGATCAGTTGTAGTAGAGGCGTATCATTCTTATCATCGTCACTTGTCAATATAATTTATATCATCATTATTTCAATTATTATTATTATTTTCCAACTATTTCTTATTGTGGTTCTGGCTTTTTTTCTCATTTTCTTTTTCTTTTCACCTTCCTTCCCACTTTACTTCTTACACTTCCTCTTCTTCCTCCTTCATATGTTCCTGTTTCCTCCTTTTCTTTCACATTTATCTTTGCGTTTTTCTTCTTCTACCCTCCTCCTCCTCCTCCCATCCCCCTCTACCCCCTACTCCCCCTCTCCCTCCCCCTCCTTTTTTCTTACTCCCTCCCCCTCCCCCTCCTCCTCCTCCTCCTCCTCCTCCTCCTCCTCCTCCTCTTCTCCTCCTCCCTCGACACCTGCCGTCCTCTAAACCAGTCTTTGGCGACACATTTCATTTGTTTATTCCCCGGGCGCGCGAGGCGGTCCGGATAAGCGAGCGTGACGCCGAGTTTATTTTCATTCGCCTGCAAAGCCCAGCCAAGCACGGTGATCCGCTACCAAAGGGATGCCAAGGAAAAGAATGTCATTATTTTCGACATGACGGCGGATTTCATTTCGCTCCATTAAACGCGCTCCGGCCCTTCCCTCCCCTCTTCCCTCTCCCTCCCCCTTCTCCTCCTCCCATGCAACCCCTTGCTCCCTCAGTCCCTCCCTCACTCCCTCCCTCCCTCTCACTCCACCTACCTCCGCCCACGCTGTAAATGAAGCTCTATAGGGGTCCGCCCAAACCACATGCACGTACGCACATACGCACACGCACGCGCGCGCTCACACACACACACACACACACACACACACACACACGCACACACACACACACACACACACACACACACACACACACACAGAATGAGAGAGAGAGGGAGAGAGGGAGAGAGGAGAGAGAGAGAGAGAGAGAGAGAGAGAGAGAGAGAGAGAGAGAGAGAGAGAGAGAGAGAGAGAGAGAGAGAGAGAGAGAGAGAATCTATATCCACTCCACAGGCACACACAACTGTACATATATACATACATGCACACGAACACACATTCATACACATTCATACACCACCAAGGAAGCCGAGTTGCCAGACCACCTGCGTCAGTCACGACTTGCAGAATTACATGCTGACCCTGGCTCTCTCTCTCTCTCTCTCTCTCTCTCTCTCTCTCTCTCTCTCTCTCTCTCTCTCTCTCTCTCTCTCTCTCTCTCTCTCTCTCTCTCTCTCTCTCCCTCTCTTTTCAACCATTTATCTATTACACCGTCCTATCTATGTGTTTCTATCCACCTCTGTCATTCTCCCTTCTTCCGCCCTCCCTTTTCCCGTCCCTCCACCACCAATGCCTTTCTCTCCTCTCCCCTCCTTTCTCCCTCTCCCTAACACCTTCCCTCGTCGCGGCTGCCCCCCCCCCCCCGCGGCCACAACGCCAGCTCTTCCCTTTATTTCTGGTTCGTTATTGGATTCCGTTAACGCAATGGAGTGAGCGCAATTAGTCCGGCGCAGCGGCGTCGCTGCCTCGATGCTCCGACGGCGATTTCCCGGCGAGGCGTCGGAGTCTGCCGGGGCCGCCCCTCGGGCCGACGGCAGCGCTGTCGAAGCAGCGCTTTTGGGAGGCTTTCTCTCTGTCTATCAGTGTGTTTTGTTCTCTTCTTTTTCTGTGTCTTTTTTCTCTCCTTTTTCTTTTTTTTCTTTCTGTTGTTGTTGCTGTTCTTATTATATTCATCATCATGATCATCTCACCTTTCCACTCACTGGCATCTGTAGGGAAAACAAGGAACTAAACGGCTTCTAATAAAAGTCTTTTGAAGGAACTTGGGCAATTTTATAGCACTGATAATGAACGCCCAAAAGAGTGCAGCATTACAGACGCATAGAACATTTCGCTCTTTTTCTACCTCTTGTGTGTGTGTAGTTTATTTTCCTTTTATTTTTCCCAATTAGTTTTCTTTATCCTGTGTTGTTTGGCAGCTGAAACATATCAAAAACCGATAAATACGTATTTCTTTATATTTTTCAAAGGATATGCAAATGAGAGCAAATCACATTTTCTGTTCTCTTCCATACCACTATATCTGTCTTATCTGTTCATCATGTTCTTCCTCACGCCAACAGAGGCTATTCCCATCATTTAAATATCACCTGCAAACCTATATTACAAAATTCGGAAGGATTCAGGAGGATTCTCACGCTCAGAAAGACGCCAGGGACAACGGAAAGTAGGCCTATGGCTTTTTTCGCGGCATCCGCCCGCCTCGCCTTTGTGTCCTCCATGACGCGGCTGGGACAGGGAGAGGCCGACGCGAGGTAATTAAAAACTAGAAAGGAAAGGGAGCGAGAGAAGAAAGGGGAAAATCGCCCAAAGAGAAGAGAGGAAATGAGAAAGAGGAGAAAAAAAAGAAGAGGGGGAAAAGAGACGGAATGCGAAAGTGGAGAAAAGAAAGAAGAGGGAATGAGAAAGAGAAAAAAAAATCGAGTCTCTGAATTGAAAAAGAGGACATAAAAAAAGAGAGGAAATGATAAGTAAGGAAAAAGAAAAAAGACACGTTTCAGAAGAAAATGGAAATAAAAAAAGAGCAGGAAAAAAATGTCACCATCCCCTATACTTTCATAAGAAGGTGTTTCGCAAAAGAATGACATTCCGGAATTTCTGCTTCACTTGACCCGGACTGCGAGACGGAATCGCCATTTGTCCAATTCCCCTGGTTAAGCCTGGATGAAAAAGCTACTCATTTACTCAGTGTTTATGGGTGTCTTCCCCGTCGCTGAAAAGATTCGAAGAAAAAGGAAAGTTTTTTTGGAAAAAGAAAAAAATGTCGAAATGGCCGGTAAAAGCGGTTAATCATCAACCGTAACATAGCTTAAATTTCCCGCCAAAAACCTTAACTCATTTAGGAGTGTCCGAAACCCTTCCTCATTCCTTTCAGATTAAATATAAAAAAAAATAGTAATCAGAGAAAGTTAGCACCTAATCTAATCTCGTCTCCGATGGTCCACGTCTCTCTCTCTCTCTCTCTCTCTCTCTCTCTCTCTCTCTCTCTCTCTCTCTCTCTCTCTCTCTCTCTCTCTCTCTCTCTCTCTCTCTCTCTCAATCGGAACAAGGGAATAAAATACTGAGAAAATGGCGAGGAAGTGTTTGCTCTGCAGACATTCCTCGCACGGTCACACGGCCGCCGTGGTACAATATTTGTATTGCAGCGAAAAGCCAGGCATACCGGAGCAATATTTGCAACATCTCGCTCGGGCTGCACACGCTCTCCTCCAGCCGTGCGCGGCCAGTGCTTGCTCAGACGCATGCATGACCGCTGGCTTCTCATGCACACGTTGAACACAGGCAAGCACGCATGCACGACGCGGACGCGAAACGGAAATAAACAAAGGAAGTGATAAAGGCGCAGGCGCGGCAACCAATTCGGAACGGAAGGAAAGATCAACGCCTCGCCTCGTGCAGGTTGCACAGCATCATTGCAAAGAGCGCGGCGGCCAGACAGCGCCTGCAGGGAGCTGAGTTCGCTGCTAATAAGAGGAGGATGAGCGCGTATTTTGCGCTGGTTCGCCGCACTTGGCGAGCTCTGCGCGGACTTTCCATTCCTGTATGGCTTCGCATGACATTAAATGATGATCTTGCGCTTGGTTATGGGAAAGGCAGCGAGGGGGCGGCGAGAAGTGCCTGGATGAGCAAGGCGAAGAAAATGAGGGAGGAGGCTAAAGACGGGAGGAGGAGGGAGGAAAAGAGTAGAAGAATGACTGTGTGTGAGTGTGTGAATGTGAGTGTGTATGTGTGTGTGAGAGAGAGAGAGAAAGAAAGAGAAAGAAAGAAAGAAATAGAGAGAGAGAGAGAGAAGAAAGAAAGAAAGAAAGAAAGAAAGAAAGAAAGAAAGAGACAGAGAATGTTTGTGTGTGTGTGTGTGTGTGTGTGTGTGTGTGTGTGTGTGTGTGTGTGTGTGTGTGTGTGTGTGTGTGTAAGTGTGTTTGTGTTTGTGTCTGTAGATATCGATATAGATATATAGTAGGGCGAAGAACAAGAACACCCACTCCCACCCCACCTAAAAAAAGGAAACAGATTGAGCAGGACCCTATTTCTCCAGAGTGAACTGAGCAGGGCGGCGGCGGCGGGGCCTCCCGCGCCCGCCGCCGCCCATGGCGAGGCCAAGGAGAAAACTTCCGCTGATGGCCCGCTCGCCCTCGTCTTTACGGCATGCTCCGGCCTCTCTTTTCGTCCTCAGATAATGGCACTTTGAGGTCAATTTGTGAATCTTTGCTCAATTAAGGTAACTGCAGGTGACTGGCGACTCAGTTCTCGAGAAAAAGCAAATGAGCGCGCGGGGCGCCGGCTACCTGCGGCGGCGGGCACTTCCGCCTCTGGTCATGTCGCGTCATGCGGCGCTTCGCTGTAATCAAGGTGTACGGCGGCAATTTCGATGGAAAATGAATGACTCACGCACGCAAAGTTAGTATTACTGGTGCGACACAGACGGACTTTCTCCTGTTTTACCGCGTCCCTAAAACCCTTTTACCAGATGTTTGGTTTTAGAAGATTGAAGACTAAGAAAAAAATACTTTGCCTTTTTCATTCCACGCACGATGAAGTCACTGAAAAAAATCTTACGACACAGCCTGCCAGTACTTTCCCCTCGACGAAACCGCTGAAAAAGCGTGAACAATTGAGAACAGTTCGCACCATCACAATGCTTAGCCATAAATCTCAAACGCAGAGGGGAAAAAAGGGAAAAAAAATGAGATAAAACACAAATAACAACTGGAAATCACGACAAACATTTAGAAAAAGCGTTTAAAAAATGACCAGCCGCTCTATAACGAGATTCCCACCGACCCGTTCGAACGTTCACCTGCAAGTAGCCGGGTTCGGACGCGCGGAGTTGACCCCTGCGTTGCTGCAACTTTCACTCCGGGCTTCCTTCCCCTCCCCCTCCCCTTCTGCTATTGCTTCTCCCGCCTTTTCCCCTTCCCCTATTACTTCTTTTCTCTTTTATCGGCCTCAACTACTTCATTCTTTTCCCTCTATTATTCTATCGCCATTTCATTCTTCCATTATCTCTCCCCCTTGTCTTTCTTATTCATTTATATGCTCCCTTTTCCCTTCCCTTTTACCTCTTTTATCTCCCCCTACCCCCTCTCTCACCGCTGTCCCTTCATCTTCTAATTCTTCTTTTTTCCTCTTTCCTTTAATATATTTTCGAAGGCTTCAACTTCTCCTTTCTTTATCAGTTACTTCCTCCTCTTCCCCCTTTCTGCTTCCATCTACCACACCTGTTCTTCTTCCTCTCTCCACTTCCTGTTCCCTTTCTTTAACATTTACTTCCGCTGTCTTCCTCTCCTTCGCCTCGTCTGATGACCTACTCGCTTCCATTTCCTTACTTCTCTTCTCTCCTCTTCTATCCCCTTCCATTCCTCTTCCCCTTCCTCCGTTTCCCTCATCGCCATCTTTTTGGCACGTGTCGAGAGGGAGGGTAGAGGAGGGGGGTAGAGGGAAGGAAGGGGCAAAGAAAGAGGGACGCGGGAGGGAGGATGGGGATGGATAGAGGGATGAGGGGAAGGGAGTGGGAGAGGGAAGAGTAACGAGGGAAGAGGGGTGGGGGAGGGAGAGGGGGAAGGGGTGGAGGAGGGAGAGGGGGAAGGGGTGGGGGAGGGAGACGGGGAAGGGGTGGGGAGAGGGGGAGAGAGGGGGGAGGGGTTGGGGAGGGAGAGGGGAGGGGGCGGGAGGACGCATATGGAAGGGCAGGTTGGGAGGCGCGAGTTCACCTGCTTCCCTGGGAAAGGAAGGGCTTAAGCGGCTGCGTTGCGAGCGAGGTCCAGGCAGGGAAGGGGGGGGGGGGGATTTCGGTTTCCATTGGACGCTGGTTGAGGAAGGTGACCTTGAGGATCCTAATGATGGTGATCGTGGTAATAGTTGTAATAGCAGTAGACATAGCAGTAGTAATAGAAGTAGTAGTAGCAGCAGCAGCAGAGGTAACAGAGTAGTAATAATAGCAGTAGTAGTAGTAAAAGTAGTTGTAGTAGCCTAATAGTATTAATGAAGATGATGATGATGATGATGATGATGATGATGATGATGATGATGATGATGATGATGATGATGATGACGATAATTAATAATAATAATAATGATAATGATAATTATAATAATAAAAAAATACAATAATGATGATACCACCAGCCAGAATATATTCATGAAAACTGGCAGAACTCCAGGCGACGGTATAAAAAATAGCATTAAAACTTTCACGTGAGCAAGGTTCTAAGAAGCAAAAGGTAGTCCGAAGGAGGGAGATATATGATACACAAGATTCTCAAAAAGAGAAAAAGAAACGGAGAGAAAACGGGAACACGAGGAACCCGCTGGGGAAAGGGAGGGGAGACTTCACTAAACTTCGGGTTCCTGTCGGGGCGAGACAAAATACGCTCTCGCTGGCCGGCCGTATGAAAGGCAAGCGCTCGAGCGGAATCTATAAGATGACGAGAGCGGAAAATGGAAATAATGAGGATGGTTATTGTTAATGTTCCAGTGGGGCGAAAGGAGAGAAGAGGAGGGAGAAGAGAGGAGGAAGACAACGGGAGAGGGAATTAGGATTTAGAAAGGTAGGGAGAGGAAGGTGAAGATAAATGGAGGGGGAAATATGGAGGGAGAAAAAGGAGCAAGAGAATGGGAGAAAGAGATTATAGGTGTACAGACAAACGACAGTCAGAGAGAGATAGAGAGATAGAGAGAAAGAGAAAGAGAGAGAGAGAGAGAGAGAGAGAGAGAGAGAGAGAGAGAGAGAGAAGAGATAGAGGAGAGAGAGAGGAGAGAGAAGAGAGAGGAGGAGAGAGACGAGACGAGGAGAGGAGAGAGAGAGAGAGAGAGAGAGACTAACAAGTGCAAAGACGATTAGAGAGGAACAAAGCAGTAAGAACGAGAAGTGTCACGCAAGAAGCGACGAGCGACGGCGGCGGCACACGACTCGGGGGAATCACGGCGACGCTCACGGCGGGAGAGAGAGGAGGAAGGAAGGTACGAGGAAAATAAGGAGGAAAGAAGGTGCAGGAGGCAGGGAGGAAGGAAGAGGGATGGGAGAAGAAGAGGGAAAGACAGGTGGAGAGAAAAAAAATAGAGGGAGAGAGGGAAAGGAAAAGGGGGAGGAAAAGAAGGAAGGATAGATGGAAAGAGAGAGAGAATAGGTGGAGAGAGAAATGAGGAAAGGAAACCTGGGATGTGCGAGAAAGGGGACGAGAGGAAGAAAAAGAAGGAATAATTATGAACACAGCAAAAAATGAAAATTAAGAAAAATACGAAACGAAGAGGAGACAAAAACAGCAAGAAAAAGATGATCTAGATGATACACACACAAGCAAAAAGACCCAACACAAGGTACCATTAGCGAACCCGCGAGACAGCCAGGGGGGGGGGGGGCGAGGCAGAAAAATAGGAGAGGTGAGGAGGCGGAGGGAGAGGAAAGCGAAGGGGGGAGATAATACAGAAGAGGAGGAGGAGGAGGAAGAAAAAAAGGGAAAGAGGAAGGGAGGGAGGGAGGGAGAGAGAGAGAGAGAGAGAGAGAGAGAGAGAGAGAGGAGAGAGAGAGAGAGAGAGAGAGAGGAAGGAGAGAGAGAGAGAGGGAAGGAGGAGTAGAGAGAGGAATAGAGGCGAGAAGGAGAGAGCAAAGGCAGGAAAGGAGAGACGGTCAGAAGGTCAGCCCCTTCAACCCCTTAAAGCGTCCTGAGAACAGGGAGAAGGGAAAGAGGCAAGAAAAGAGAGAAACGTTAAATAGGGGAAGAGAAGATGAAAAAGGAAAAGGAAAAGGAGATCATGGAGAAGAGGAAAAGACAAGAAATATAAGAAACTAGATGAGTAGGGAAACCTAGAAATTATTTGGTGAAGAGAAAGAATGATGCAAGAAATACGGTAAGACAATTCGTGATGTGATACTGGGAGCTGAGATAGATATTCTCCGTATGGAGAAGAATGAAAGATTGATGGAGGACCCGAAAAGAGCAAAAGGCAAATGATGGCAAGAAAAAATAACAAAAGAAGTCTCCCTATGAGGAGACTCAATATGATTCGATCGAGAAAAGAAAGATAGAAAGAAAAAAACAAAGAGTGGCCACAGAATAAAAGAAAAGAATCCAACTATTCACGAGGACCTTTAAAAGAAAACGAAAAAAAGAAGTGAAGCGACGTAACGATACAGGCACAGCGATGGACGCGACAGTTTCCTCATAATGGAGCCAACTGCGGGACACGACGTCACCCTTTCTCTTTCGCTTTCTTTCTCTCATTCCCTCTTTCTTTCTTTACTTCCTTCTTTCACTTTCCTTCTCTCTCTTTCTCCTTCTCCCTCTTTCTCTTTTCTCTTTCTTTCTGTTTCCCTCTATTTCTTTCTCTTTCTTTGTTTCCCTCTATTTCTCTTTCTCTTTTTGTCTGGGGAATAGGTGCAATTGAGGGGGATGATAATAGAGGAAATGGAGGGAGAAAGAAAATTATCATTTTGCAGGAAATGAATAAGGAAGGAGGAGGTTGGAATATGAGGAGACGAGAAGAGGGTATGGGAGGGAGGGAGGGAGAGAGAAGAGGGAGACAGGGGGGGAGATAACAGGAGAGGCAGACAGACTCGGACACAAAGCAAAAGGCCGGCCTCCTCCCCTTCCTTGACGGCAGAGGAACAGATACAACGAATATACAAAAGGGGAGAAAATAAAGCAAAAATCATAGAAAATGAGGACATACATACAATCACATGCACGGTACAAGCACACACTTACGTACATACAAACCGATACATGAATGCATGAACACATGCACTCATGCACATGCTTACATATATACATGTACGCACGAACACATCCAACCTTGAATCATGTTTCAAAAGACCGAATGGTATTGCATACGCATAGACTGCAATATAATTTCACCTCAAGACAAAAAAAAAATTAAATACATACATATACAAAAATATGTTGATCAATCTGTTGCAAACATTCCGTAAAATATAATAAAAGAAAATTATAATAATTAATAATTTCCCTTAACTTTCGTCAACCACAAAATCTGAAAAAAAGTAATGCTTCCAACGCGTATGTATTTCTTTGCCAACAGAAAAAGTTTCAAGGTAAGTACCTCTGTATATCATGTCTGCTTCCCAGCTGATTTCTAGTTCGGAAATCTCACCGTCTGCGCCACGTGCGGAGAGGAAGTTCGCATCACTGGACACGTGCGCAGCGAGATGTGTACAAAACGGCAAGGATATGTATGTTTCATTTGCCAACGATCAAATTACAAGACTGTATAACCATGCTGGTGAATATGTGTGCTTGCGAATGTACACGTTTTTTTTTTTTTTTTTTTTTTTTGGAAATGCGTCAACATCCAAAATGTTTGCCACCATTCCGATTACATTTTCAAGGTTAACCGTGTATGTGTATGCGTATATACAAGCACATGCTTTTACATATACACACATATATATAGATAGATAGATAGATAGGTATAGATAGATATACATATTTATATATCTGGATATGTATATCGATTCAGTTGATGCATATGTATGGGTATTGAGCATGTGTATGTGTAAGTTTATGCATGCAAAGAAAGAGAGAAGTGTAAGTGTAAGTGACGCGCGCTCACGCACACACGCACACACACACACACACACACACACACACACACACACACACACACACACACACACACACACACACACACACATAAACACACACACGTTTACGTTTACATACATTCATTATACTTACACTTACAAGTACACATGCATACGCTTACAGTGTAAGTATAATGAATGTCTGTATACATGTGTGTGTGTGTGTGTGTGTGTGTGTGTGTGTGTGTGTGTGTGTGTGTGTGTGTGTGTGTGTGTGTGTGTGTGTGTGTGTGTGTGTGTGTGTGTGTGAGAGAGAGAGAGAGATTGAGAGGGAGAGAGGGAAAAAACATATAACAGAAAAAAACAAATCTCTCTCTCTCTCTCTCTCTCTTTCTTTCTTTCTCTCTCTCTCTCACTCTCTCTCTCTCTCTCTCTCTCTCCTCTCTCTCTCTCTCTCTCTCTCTCTCTCTCTCTCTCTCTCTCTCTCTCTCTCTCTCTCTCTCTCTCCCCCCCGTCCCCAACCTCCAGAGACGCAAGCAGGCGTCACTTCGCGCTGCAAAATGGCTGGGCGACGGGGCCACGGCGGGCGCATGCTTGAAGGCGGGGCTGGAGGCGAGTGAGGCCGCAACGCTTTCTGAGCGACGCCTTTTCTCCGTCGGCTGCCTCCCCGCGCTTCGGTGCCTCTTGAGATTGAAGTTTTAATTATGACTGCGCTATTGGATTTTAAATGCACTTATCTCCGAGCACGTTTGCAGGTAGTGGTGCATGTAAAGCCCGTTAGATCATTCGGAGTCTATGGCCCGTGATTAAATTATCTAACATTATTTAAGATTTTCGACTTGCCAATCTTCATGACAGTTATGCGATGCTCACTGATCGCAAATTAATATCAAATTAGAAATGGAGACGAGAGAGAGAATATCTAACAAGCTCTGCCTGTTCATCGTCCGAAATCCTAGGAGAAACTGGCAGAAAGCAAGTTACTGCGAAGCGATTAGATCAGCCACTTGCCGTGCTGGTGCTGCCACCACGGCATCCCCTGATTTATCTCATGTCCCGAATTACTCATCTCTTTGCACCATCATCTCATGAAGAAAGAAATGCAAAGCATCCCTCTTCCATTCCTTCTGCCCGAGTCCATCCGCGGCCTCAGAGGGTGCACAGCGGCGCCATTTCTTCCCGCTGAAGAAGTGGCTGCTTGGGAGCTGGCGAAGGGGCGAAGCGCTCGGGCGGCGCGTGCGGACGGCAGCGAGGGAACGCCTAAGAGTCCAGGCGGCTTTCCTTTCCTTCCCTCTCTCTGGTTTGCTCTCTTTCCCTCCCGTCTCCTCTTTGGCTTTCGATAAAATCTGATCTAGGTTGCTCTTATCTGCTTACCTTAATTCTCCTTCCGTGTTTGGGTTTATCAAGATCTTTCCTCTTCAGAGGTTTTTACCTACTATCTCTTTTACTGTGTTTTTTCCTCCGCTCTTCTCCATGTTTTTGAGGAGCTCCTTACGCCCCTCCCCCGCCGTGTACTCCTATGCACAGGCGATTATGCTGTCAAAAAAAGAAAAATGGTAATAAAAAAGGCGGCTTGGGAAATGTCTCTTTTTCGGATGGCGGACAAGCGCGTTGCGTCTCCGCTCTCGAAGCAGTTTCCTTCCTGCTTTACAAAGTCACAGATACGGCCCAGCGATAGCGTGTTGTCTGCGTGTGTGCGTGCGTGTGTGTGTGCGTATGTGTGTGTGTGTGTGTGTGTGTGTGTGTGTGTGTGTGTGTGTGTGTGTGTGTGTGTGTGTGTGTGTGTGTGTGTGTGTGTGTGTGTGTGTGTGTGTGCGTGCGTGCGTGCGTGCGTGCGTGCGTGTGTACGTACGTGCGTGTGTGCATGTGCGTGTCAGCGCGCGTATGTGTGCGGCAGAGGAGATAAAAGGTGGTGGCGATAAGGACGTGTTTAGCGTCCATTAGGTAACCCCCCCCCCCTTTTCTCCTTCGCCTCCCTCTCGCCAATTACCCTTCCGTCTGCGAGAGAGACGAGCGACCCCATTAACAAGCCATTAGAGGCAATTACAGGGACAAGCAAGAAGGACAGAAGCTCATTGTGTTTACGCCAGTTGCCCTTCGCTGTGAGTGCGTGCGTGCGCTTGCGTGCGTGCGTGCGTGCGTGCGTGCGTGCGTGCGTGCGTGCGTGCGTGCGTGCGTGCGTGCGTGCGTGTGTGTGTGTGTTTGTGCTTGTGTGTGTAAGGAAGTGCGTGGGTGTGGGTGCGCGCGCGCTTGTGCGTGTGCCTGTGCATAAGATGTGCGTGAGCGAGCGTGCGTTTGCAGCGGCCGGACGGGGTCCCGCTCGCTGGAGAGAAGCAATTAGTCATCGTCGCCAGAGAGGAAGTAATTTCGTTAGGCCTGTTACGCGGGACAAGAGGAGCGGGTCCCGAGGGAGCCAATCGGGCGGCAGCGGCGCGGGCGGCGGAGGCGGCGAAATCTGATTTGCAAAGCCAGGGATACACGTGGGTCTGATGTGCGAATTGCACATGGCTTGCAATTCGCACTGTTCCGCGAGCAAGACCGCAGTGTACCGCGGAGATTCCATCTGCGGCGTATCACACGTGCGCACACGCGCCAGCACGGAACAGGTTAATATCTTGCCTGCGAAGAAGCCGGACAGTTACTGATAACTCGTCCATGAAGACAGATATTCACAACGGATTCGCCTTCCCTCCCCCTCCCCCTCCCCCTCTCTCTATCGCTCTATCTCTCTCTTTATATATATATATATATAATATATATATATATTATATATATATATATATATATATATATATATATATATTATATATATATATATATATATATATATATATATATATATATATATATATATATATATATAACAAGAAATGACAAATATAAATATGAATATGCTTTATGTGTGTGTTCCCGCCCCTCGTGCATGTGTGTGCGTAGTGTGCGGTTCAATCTGTCGGACGCACTGAAAGTGTTCTTGTCCGCCCCCCCCACCCCCCTTCTTTACAACCTCTACTCCCACCCCCCCGACAACCCACCTCAAACTGGAAACGTCAGGTGCTCCTCCCCTTCTCTCCCTCTCCTCCTCCCCTTCCCTCCTCTCCTCCTCCCCTTCCCTCCCTCTCCTCCTCCCCTTCCCTCCCTCTCCTCCTCCCCTTCCCTCCCTCTCCTCCTCCCCTTCCCTCTCTCTCCTCCTCCCCTTTCTTCCCTCTCCTCCCTTTCCTCCTTCCCGCCCCCCCCCCTCCCACACAACCTTCACTGGACACAAGGACACGAACGGACACGGGAAGGCAAGGCGTTGGGTAATGACTTCAATGATTCTCGGTGTCCTTACGCACCCCCCCCTTCTACTCCACCACCCTTTGCGCCCACACACCGTCCACCCAAAGCGCCCATTTAAGATGATCACCGCACCATTACCATATTCATTACGCGTTCGGTGTCGCGGCAACTGGCTGCCTTGGCCACGCTGTCCTCCCCAGAATTTCCGTCCGGCAGGAACTTCCCATCTTGGAGAGGCTCTTGTCTGTCTGTCTGTCTTTGAGGTTATTCTCAGCACCACCATTATCGCCATTAGTTAATGACATTGCAAAGATGAAGACATTGCAGGTCAATGTTCGAGTAGAGACATTCCCAAAATAAATATATTTTTAAAAACATCACAGCAGAATAAAAGATGTATATATAATTTTACGGTTCCTGACTCTATATACGACCACAAACTACAAAAAAGACTGAGGACAAAATGGTCCATTATATAACGATGAGAACAAATCCTTATAACTTCAAAGATGTCACACGAAACACAACAACGCTTCGGAAAACCTTGTACATCAACAGTTTCTTTATCTCAATTTTTTATTTATATCGGAACCGCATCGACGCTTGAGACTTTACCAACGCCAACAGAAGGCCTTTCTCCGAATCCCACCGGCACGCCAGCCACGGCCGACGCCCAAGAAACCGAACGGAATCGCTCTCCCTCCTGACCTTGGGACAGGGGCGGAGGCGCAGGCAGAGGCGGAGGGAGACCCGCGCCCCTGCTTCCGGGGGGAGGGGAAGGAGAGGAGGAAGAGAAGGAAGAGGAGGAAGAAAAGGAAGAGGAGGAGGAGGAAGAGAAGGAAGAGGAAGAGGAGGAAGAAAAGGAAGAGGAGGAGGAGGAAGAGAAGGAAGAGGAGGAGAAGGAGGAGGAGGACGAGGAGGACGACGACGACGACGAGGAGGAGAAGGAGAGGACGAGGAGGAGCTGCCTCGGCCCCAAGGCCCGCCGCGGTGGCTCCTTCGGCCGCGAAACAAAGGAGCTGCGCAGAGAAGACGAGTTCGGACCCGTGTTGAGTTTCTTCATTATCTCTATTTTTATGATAATTTCCTTTTTTATGTTTAATATTTAGGTCTTTGGGGGGTCATATTTCTATTCTGAAGGTGAGCTAAAGACCTGCCTTGTTTGCCTCCTGTCTTTCTCCCACGCAGGACTTGCCGAGATGGGGAGGAAGACAGAAGTTGCCTCATTCTTTTGAAGCGGAATCGTTGTGTCGGTAAACTCGTCGAAGTAAAAAAAATGTCTCTTCTTCTCTTTCCCCTTCTTCCACTTTTTCTTTTTCCTCCATCACCTTCTCCCTTATCTTTCCCTTTCTCCTTCACCTCCCCCCTTTTCTCTTTTTTCTTTCAGTTTAAATTCCAAAATAACAAAAACATACGATTACTGGTCAGCATCGATCAAGAGAGCTTTTGTAGTGGGCGGGAAGTAAGAAACTGAAGACCATTATTATAGCGATGATAATCATGATAATAAGATTAGCTGTCTAGAAGTAATGATATCTGTGATCATCGCAATGGACTCGTGATAATTATTATTGTTAAACGTGTAGTCTGCAGCTGGCCCACTTGCAAAAAGAGTGTTAGTTGGGCATACATCACCTACAACAAAAAGAACTCTGCAACGAAATCAAACCCCTCCCCTTCCCTCAAAGCAACAAACTAAATCCCTGAAGCAGGGCCGGATTAAGCAATGAGAGGCCCTAAGCGATTAAGACTTTGGTCCCCCATATGTGTAGTTCAAAATATAAACATAATAAACCACAAAATTTTAACAGTAAGAAAGAAAACATTGTTTATTTTTGTATACTTTCACTTACATTTGAAAAGTTTCCTCCTGCTTTTTTAACTGCAAAGTCTTAGATAAGATCCTCAAAACTGATCTTAACATAAAATAAGTACAACTTCCCGATTTTGATTTTTGAAGGGTAGCGAGTTCTGTGTATAAAGAGTGATTACTCGTTGCTTGCTTGATGATAGATAATGTTCGCGAAGGATATTCAACGTTTCTCTTTCTTTGTTTGCGGCATTCCTCATGACCAGCGATAAGCTTCGGTCATCTAGAACCTAGATCATTCCTGCAGATGCCTTATTCTTGACTTCATATGGTGGATCAACTTCACCAGCTTCTTTGGGTGTTGTACATACCGCATCAAATAAATTCTTCAGTTGCAGATAGTAAAAATTTCGCCTCTCACAATTCGTACTTTGAATCGACAAATAACTGATGTTTACTGGGCCCATAGCCTGTCGTCATGATGCCCACATTCCACTATCAAGCACGATTAGAAACGATATTTATGGGAGAAAAATACAATCAACAACACCATAGATTTTAACAAGAAACGGAAGTGAAGAAATTGTTTATTTTATTACAGCAAAAAATAAGTCATTAGAGCTTTAGACGGAGACCCAGCAATGAGTACTTATATACTGAAATATTTACATATATGGCCGTTTTATTAATTAAACTTTAACGGACTGAACAGAAATTAACTTGCTTTTAATGAGATATTAGCGAAATTCGGACTTTTCCAATTAAGAGTTTTCCATTTTTGCGAGGAGTAAACGGTTCCATTGACGACCGATTCAACTTCCCAAAAATTACTGTTTTTAATGAAATATTCGAAAATCGCTCACTGAAATACTCGACCTAACTGGAAGATCCGAATTTTCCAGTGCAGACGTCCAGTTCAGCTTCCCCGTAGTTAGGTACGTAGGTACATACAGCATAGAATACACTATGTTGTGTTACCTAGATGGACTTTGAATATCTTAATTTAGGTACTTTTCATATCAATATCTAATTAGGTATTTGGTGCCCCCTTCCTTCCTTGATAAGCAGGTGCTGATTTTGCATAATGGGTAATCCAGCCCTGCTCTGAAGAAAGAATTATAAAAAAAAAATCAAAATCAAACGACGTTAACGGCCAAGCCGCGACGGAACGAGGTTGTGCGCCCCACTTGCCTCGTTCGGGCGCCCGCAGGCGGCAGTCGGGCGGGGGGCGCCCCGGGTGCCACGGCGGTGAGCTGGCACCGTGCCTGTGCCTGGGGGAGGGGGAGAGGGAGCTATGTGTGGCCGGAACATGCGGCGTAGAGGGCGGTGTTGGGAGGTTGCTGAAGGAAGGGTAGCCGAAGGGAGAGGGAGGGCGTATTTATGTGATTATACCCATAAATGCATATATATAAATATACATACATATATACATATACACATATATATACTTGTATATGTATATGTCTATGTGTATATATAAACATACATATATAATTAAACACATGTATAGCAAGACGAAACAGAAGTCAGCGACTGAGAATCAAGAGCGAGCGTGGGGGAGGGGGGACCCCCTGCCGCAGGTGCCTTCTCAGGATCCGGAAGTCGCATAGGCCTCTCAAATCGCTTCCTACAGGTGTGACGAGGTTTTTTCCCATATCACGTGACATCCTCCACCCACTCCCTTCCCTCGTCATGCACGTCGGCCCAGCAACGGCCGGAGGAAGCCTTGCTTTTGGGAGGAAACCTTTCTGCCGTTTTTTCTAAGGACTGAATCGGTGTCGTGTGTTCATTTGACTTTTTTCGAGATGGAGGTTCTACTGTAGGAGCCAGCGTCGACCTTCCGCGGCTCAGAATGGCTCAAGTTCACTGCTAGGTTTATTTTTCACCCATTGGTCAGTTTCTCGCATTTTTCTCCCTCTCCTTTTTTTTCTTCTTTCCGTGTCCCTCTCACAATTTTCCTCTGTGATTCCGCTCTAAAACGAAGGGAATCGAAAGAAAACCGATTCCAAGGTAGGTCGCCTTTCATGACTTTCCTGTCTCGCTTATTCCTTAAAAGGAGATTCCGCAAACGACCGTGACGTCACATGTGCTGCTGACGTCAATCCTTTTTTTCTTCATTTGCGTCGTAAAAAGACGTTTTCGTGTAAACTAGAGTAGAATAATAATGGGAAAATATAACAAAAAAGTAAAAAAAATGCCAACAAAGAAACACAAATAAATAGAAATGCATTAAAACAGAAATAGGTAAATTGACTATATATATATATATTTTTTTTTTTTGTTAATATATGTTAATCGCTTGATGACGAGATATATCAATAGACAGACATACATAAAAACTCCAATTACCTAAACCGTTCCAAGAAAACAAGGAAACAAAACAAGCGAAGCACATATACGCTTATTAAGGCGAAAATGACCCGCTCGCCCACGCGCCGGAGAATTACTCAGCTTCCGCCGCGGAAATCTTTCGGCGAATTCCGCCCTGGCCGGGGCCCACTTCCGGCAGCGGGGCGGCCCGATTATGATCATCATTATTATTGTTATTATCATTATTTTAGTAGTCATTATTATTATCAACATTATCATTATCCTCATCAATATCATTATCATCATCCTGATAATTATGATAAGAATAAGCATAAGGATGATGATGGTGGTGATATTAACCCACCTGTCCGGATGGCAAAAACAAAATGCCATATCCACCGTAATGTTAGATCATTCATAGCATTTGCACTCAGATGCCATACAAACGACTGACTCAGCAAGGAGTCAGCCGTTTGTCCTACTTACCAGAGCTGTCGCGAGAACCGACTCGTGGTTGCTCGATGCGTCATGACTGATGCTGTTCGAGTCGTGACTGGATCCGAAACTGTGATGTCACAACTGTTTTTTTTTAAAGCTTATTTTTGTGAGCATATAGTAATCCCATTCAGAAACTATAACTTTGCTGTGCTTCCATGCCATTAGCAATCTTCAGAAAATACTTCTTCACTAAAGAAGAAGAGTGTACATATATGAAAGTTTCGCATTGTGTTTTATATTCTTCGTTGTCATTACTGCGTGGGTCACGTTCCAAAGCAATTTTATTTAAGTATATAAATCGTGACGCATTCAAGGCAAGAAAATCAAAATTTGTATATCTTTATGTGATATATAAACAATTATCCCATCATCTGCCGACTCGGACGCCATACCCTGCCGGCCAGACGCCATATCCAAGCGACTCCGCCATTGCTACTTCACTGCTGCGTCACAGAGTACTGGAAAAGCAGAGGCTATTACTGGTCTGACTCCCTGCGACTTCACCTCATACGTTTACCAGTTTTCTTGATTTTCGATTTTTTACTCTTCTTTAAATTTATTGTTTTTGGTATTTCAATAACATCACAATAATCACAATGCCAGTAATAATAATAATAGTATCGCTATTAA
Source organism: Penaeus monodon (assembly GCF_015228065.2). Lineage (NCBI taxonomy): Eukaryota > Metazoa > Arthropoda > Malacostraca > Decapoda > Penaeidae > Penaeus > Penaeus monodon. Next base: position 5,368,313 of record NC_051388.1, read on the forward strand.
TTGCTTTAAAAGAAAACATATTTTCAAAGAAAGGGAAAATCAGGCGCGGTCACGAGGCCCACAAAGTGACTCCGGATTAGGCCTTGGGGAACCACCTGAGGGCGGAGTCACTGAGGACTGCAGAGGACATACACAGACCCGTGGCCGATGCATTTATTAATAACAGTAACAATAACAGTAGTAGTAGTAGTAGTAGTAGTAGTAGTAGTAGTAGTAGTAGTAGTAATAAACAATAATGAAATTAATGACAACCATCATCATTATCATCATCCTTAACTTATTAATAATAATAAAAAAGAAGAAGAGGATGAAAAATAATAATAATAAAAATGAAAAAAAAATGGTAACAGTGACAAATATCATCCTCAACATCATCATAAAATAATAATAATAATAATAATAACAGCCATGATCATTACCATTATCATCCTCAACTAAGAAGAAGAGAAGAAAAATAATAATGAAAAAAAAAATAATAATGATAACTGACAAATATCATCAACATAATAATAATAATAATAATAATAATAATAATAATAATAATAATAATAATAACAACGATACCAAAAGCAACCCGAACAAGACTAATCCTCCTCCACATCAAACCCAGACTTCGGGACCGCAGTCTCCCCTCGGAGGGAAAAGGTGATGATGATCTTGAGAAACAGAATAACATCAGTTACCGACTTACACAATGACAGTCAGGTTACCCGTAGCAGAGCTGAGTAACGCGGAGTAACGGAAACGAGTTATGGCGGTTGTAAAGTCCGACGAAGTGTTAGGAACTGTTATGAGGAGTTCTTACGCAAAAGCCGTCGCCGAGGCAACGCTCGACGAACGGCCGCGGCGTCCGTGCCGTGCATGACGAACGGCTTCTTCGGCAACGCGAGTGAATGACTAACTATGCAAGAGCGTCGAGAGGAGTGGGGAGGGGGGAGTATGGGGAGACAGAGAATGGCCCAAAAGGGGGAGAGGAGATGTGATAGGGGAATGAGGCGAATGGGAAAGCGAAAGGGAAACGGGAAAGAGAAGAAGGAAAGGGGAAGGGGCGGGGCCCTCGCTCGGAGCCCACGGGAAATGTCTTGAGGTCATGGCATTTCCCGAGACTTGAGCAAGGCAACTCTCAGGGCGACTGCATGATGTGGGCGGGCGGTCTGCTCTGAGGCCGAAAGGGTGTTGCTGGTATTACAGTGGTCACCATTATTACTTAAAACCAATGATTTGCTTCGTTTTCTCACTTTTCATTTCCTTGCATACATTTGATCTCCCAAATCATCATTCAGGTTTTACTTTCACCGAATTATATATTTCTCATTGTTTCGCATGATTGTTCATCCTTCTATATTGAGCCGCTTCATTAAGGAGGCACTTTCTCCCCCTTTTAGAGAAGGAAAGTGGCGTCCTCCGCCGCGCACGCTGCCAGCATCTCGGTCAGGGCGCCTTCGAGGCTCGGCGATTCTTCAGTGTTCGCAACGGCGCGTCTTAGTCATGTTCCGCGAAAATCACCGCCAGTAATAATAACGAATGTGTTCTCGCGAACTGGGGGGCGAACCGGTCAGTCGGTTCCAGATTCACTCTCTACCATGACTGCGTTGAAAATGGGACTCCCGACGTGGATATAAGCTCATGAAGGAAAACAAAAGGCTAAATCTTTTTGTTTTCCTTTACACAGCCGATAAAACACTTGTGTCCCCCGGCGACCCAAAGCCCCCCGCCCGCGCGCTCCGCCGCAGCGGATCTCGGGGATTTCAACACTGCAACAGACACCAATCTTACCTTTGATATCAGAAGGCCGACCAGAAGCGCTCCCGTAATCCTCCACATGGCTGCGGTTCCCTGCTAGTCCGCTAGCACACTTCTCAACCGTCTGTTCTAGCACAAGAGCACCTAAATGCTAGTAAAAAAGTGGACTCCTCTAGGACTACAAGAACTGTGAAAAGAACACACGAGACACGCACTCAAACTCTCCTCAGCACTGGCTCTCACTCAACTGGCGAGCACTTCCATTCTGACAACTCGAGTCACGGCTGGGCAGCCAGGCGGTTGCCACACAGGGATTTCTCTTCCCGGATCGTGCTCCGAGCCCGGGTCGGGGACTCGGCAAAGGCATTTGACATTAAACCGTGATGGCTTAATACGGATTCTTAGTTTGGATCTCGGTTTAGTTATTTTGCTAAGCGAAGGAGAGGCTTTTGCCGACCGTCCGCGGAAATGCCCCTCTCACAGCTGCCTTTTTTGGATGTTCTTTTATTGACGGCGACATGACGGTTCGAACTGGAGTATTTCCATCAAAGACGACTCCACTGACTTGGCCGAAAGGTAAAAAAGCACGAGAAAAAAGGAGGGACGAAACAGAAGGACAAAAGGACGCCGCGCGGAGGGACAGGCGAGGCGCACGAGGCTCGCCCCGCGCACAGGTGCTCGACGGCGCCGCCACCTGCCCCGCGCTCGCCCACCACAGGTGCTCGAACGCGGCTCGGGCGGCCGCTTCACTGGCTGCCCCGCGCGCCCTGGGACACCGCGTGAAAAGGTTAGGGCGCCTTAGACTTTCTTGAGGGCTGACGCTGCCGAGTGGAGAGAAGTGGCGCCATGAGCTTTAAGGAGCAGCGTCCCGTGGGAAGGCAATTGATTCTTAGCAGAGGAACGAAGGACATTGCGTGAGGCGCCATGGGCGTATGTCGTCGAAAGCGGAATCAGCCCATCATTTATCGTACATCTTTTGGTTCTTGCATTTCTGCATTTTTTCTTCCGTTTATTCCTTTTTCATTCTCCTCCATCTCCTACTGTCTCTCCTTTTTCATTTTTGTCTCAACTTTTTTAAGTGCAGGATATCTTACGTAAAAAAATGCCAGAAAAACAAAGAAAATTCCTTAGGAGCTTCAGACCCCCCCCCCCCCCCCCGAAAAGGCCCCCTTATCAGCGGTCGGGCTCACGCCGTGCAGAACAGATGGCCCGAATGAGTCGCGAAAGGACACTCGTGCGCGGCCATCTGGCGAGCGAAGGGCGGCCGAGTGAGTCCACGGTTCTAGGCCAAATCCTGGGCCAGGTGCACCGGGGACCTCAGGGCGGCGGCGGGGGCGGCCCGTCACCTGGCACGCGTCTCGGAGGGATCGCTCCTGCGGGGTTCGTCGCGCTGCGGTTGTGGCTGCCACGTCGCTTGCGTGTTGCTTAGTCTTCTTTGTTTTTTATTTATGAGTTAACTTTTGTCTTTGATTTACGTGTGCATGGCAAAATACTCTACTCTAAATTAATTAAATAACAAATGAACTTTATTTGATAAATCATTGTCATGAATACATTAGTAAAATAGAGCCAAATACCGGAGGGAGGCGTGGCGGGGGAAGGGGATGGAGAGGCAAAGGGAAGGACGAAGGGGGGAAGGAGGGTGAATTCAAGGGGGAAAAGGACAGAGTCGGGAAGGAGAAGAAATACAGACAGAAGATGAAGGCAGTGAAAGAAAACTGAATAAATAGAGGAGAACAGAGAATGATACGAAGGAAAATTGTGAAGGAAAAGGTGGGTAGATAGAGAAGGGAAAGGGGGAGAGCGAGAAAGAAGGAGAGGGAGGGAAAGAGAGAGGGAGAGAAAAAGAAAGGGGAGGAGAGAGAAAAGAGCAAAGGGAGGGAGGGAGAGAAAGAGAGAGAGGAAGAAAGGAAGGGAGTGAGAGAGAGAAAGAGGGGAAGAAAGGAAGGGAGTGAGAGAAAGAGAGAAAGTGAGTGAGTGAGAGAGGGGGGAGAAGAGAGAAAGGAAAAGAGAGGGAGGGGTTGGGGGAGAGAAAGGAAGAGAGGGAGGAAGAGAAAGAGCGAGCGAGAGAGAGGGGAGAAGAAAAAGAAAAAAGAGAAAGAGAGAGAGAGAGAGAAAGAAAGAGAGAGAGAGAGAGAGAGAGAGAGAGAGAGAGAGAGAGAGAGAGAGAGAGAGAGAGAGAGAGAGAGAGAGAGAGAGAGAGAGAGGGTCATATCTTAACAACTAAGGCGGACTGACGATCCAAGAATAACGACCATGATATCGATATCTTTCCTTTTCAGTTTTTTGTATGAAACCTCGTGAGGGTCTGTGTATAAACTCAAACTGTTGATAATGACAGCGATCTTTTAAGGCAGAAAAGCACGCACCTTTCTAGTCCATATTTCATTCTTGGAAATGATATTGCACTCGACAGCGTAACACCTTCTATCAAGGCTTTGTTTACATGCGTTATCGGTCGCCGCCGCTTTGTCGGTTACCTTGTGCTTGTGCGGCTGAGCGCGACTGAGCTGGCGGCTGCATGTCATTCGTGTTTATTTTGCAGAGTAAACTTCGATCAACTTTCTTTTCTAAAAGATTGTAATATCTTGTATTTGCTTTATGGCTGAACGTTATTTATAAGCAGTGTTGCTGATTGCATTCAAGAGGAGAAGAAGGGGATACAAGAAGAGAGAGAGAGAAGTAGGGAGAGAGGGAGGTCACGAGAAACGGTGGTGAAGCGTCGTCCAGCTGGCCGCCAGATCAGCCCCGACTTACACAAGGTCAAATGGGGTTATCCGTGCCTGCGTCGTGACTGACCTCGCGTGACCTTTCCACGCTGATAACCACACATAAATAATCAACTAATTGGAGGCGAGATTAGGTGTGCTTTGTTTGGCAGCTAATTGAATTGCAGTCAACTTTGCTGGAGGGGGGGAGGGGGAGGGGGAGTGCACTGCCTCGGCCCTTTTCTTT
>NC_051388.1:5391296-5393796 GCF_015228065.2 Penaeus monodon
GAGGGAGAGGAGAAGAGAAAAGATGGAGAGAGAGAGATGAGAGAGGAGGGAGAAAGAGAAGGAGAAAGAGAGAAAGAGAGAGAAAGAGAGAGAATGAGAGAGAGAGAGAGAGAGAGAGAGAGAGAGAGAGAGAGAGAGAGGAGAGAGAGAGAGAGAGAAAGCGAGAGAGAGAGAGAGAGAGAGAGAGAGAGAGAGAGAGAGAGAGAGAGAGAGAGAGAGAGAGAGAGAGAGAGAGAGAGAGAGAGAGAGAGAGAGAGAGTGTGTGAGAGAGAGAGAGTGTTTGTGCATGTGTAGGCCTACTTGCATAGATGTGCAAATTTATTTGCTGTGTATTTACTTGTTTACAGTTTTTCTTTCAGTTTTTTTATGTTCTTTATTCTTCATATTTTCTCTAGATTATCAAAAGGTAATGAAAAGACAAGAACATGTTAAGAACATGTTATTTATGATCTTTCAGTCATCTACAAGTCAAACATCCTCAGCTCATATCCGCCATTTATATTATGGCACATACATCCACAAACACCAGATTCCAAATGGCACAATAATGAAGAAGAAACAAACATATTACCAGAATATTATAGGTATTATTATTTTCAACAACAATACTATAATATTAGTATATCTTATAAAAATAACAATCTTATAAATGTTGTCCTGTGAAATATGAAATAATATTAATTCACAAGAATATAACATTAAAACCTGATAAAACCCAAAGATTAAAAGAACAAGGCATTCTGTAAAAGCACATTACACAAGACAGCTGACTAAATTTTCTTGTACAGTAATGGCACATATATTACCAAGTGCACGTTTATGATATAAAGAAAATGCTAGCATTATTTTAAAAGGTTAAATTGTAACACTTTCTTTATACATACATATAAAAAAAAAAATTCACATATCTAGTAACTTGTATAACTTCTGGTACATCCAAGGTACTTATGAAAGAGGAATCACTACTTTGTCTTGATGAAAATCCTACCCACTTATCACTTACTGTAAATATTAATAGGATTTATTTTTTTACCTTTGTCATTTACTAAATACATAAAAAACACACTGCAATTCTCTATATAATTCTTTGATGCTGTTATAATTAGTAGAATTAGATATAAAATTCCACTCTTGTATTTATGATAAAAAGATGTTCCATGACATAAACAGCCATCTTAATACTCTAGTGAAAAGGCCAATTTATTTTTTTGGTTCAACAGACTAAATGGAAGTGGTACTACCTATCTCTTTCTGCACCTTGGAGACATCCAGTTATGAACACTTAATGGTACATGATAATAGTAGTAGTAGTAGTAGTAGTAGTAGTAGTAGTAGTAGTAGTAATAATAATAATAAATTTAATTGTAACAGATGCTGCATAGATATTTTGGTGAAGATCTATACCAATTTTCCTATGGAAAAAAACAAATGTTGAAAAAAAAAAAAAAAATCTTAAAAAAAGATATTACACGGAACCAATAAACACATGCCAAACAGGAATCAAGGCTAATATATTAATTATAGTCCCAAGACTACAGGCATATAATCATAGCAGTGAAGCTAGAAAAAAGGAAGATATAAAAATTTTTAAAAAGATTATTTCTTGACAAACCAGAACACAAAGATAGAGAGACTGTTTTCCTAGTACAAGAGAGCTTGTAATAATTCATTTTGTGCTCAGACCATTCAATCCTCACTAAATACATTTTTCTGTTTAAAATAAAGTTGATAAAAGAAATACTGTTGTCTATTCAAAAGCCACTTCCCAAATTGATATGTACATCCATAGTTGTGAGCACCACCTTCTGAGCATACAGAATGTCAGTATGTATCAGCTTTTCAAGTAATGATTACAAAATTAATGATTTGTTGTCAGTATTATTCCACTGACAATCATAATATCCAACATCCTAATTATCTTTAAAAGATTAAATAAATCTCAATGATAAACCAAATTAACTTTTCTCAAGTTTATGCAAATATTAAAATATCCCACTCTCCCTTTTTATTTGTTCTGTGAAATTACCACTAGTACATCAGCTATTTCTTCTGTTCCTTTATTAACAAAATCATTATCAAACATTTCATCAATGACCATTCTTCCTTCAACGAAACTACATCACATCTTAGGGATATGGTTATCTAAAGTTAGCCTAAAAAACAGAAGCAAATTATAAAAGAAAAAAAGGCTGTAACTTTGAACATTTGTACTGTATCAATGACAAGAGAGAGAAATACTAGTCTCTTGCATTTTCTTCTCTGTTTTATAAACTACTAGAAACTACAAGCACACATCTTACTTCACATTCATACTTCCCTTTGTAAATGAGAGTGGTGTGCTTATACTTTTGTGACAGAAAGCCAACCATTTGTGCCAGAACTTCCTATCTGCTCCAAATTGTGTGAATGTATGTATGTGTATATATATATATATATATAATATAAATATATATATAGAGAATATATATAGTATATATATATATATATATTATATGATATT
>NC_051388.1:5398796-5403796 GCF_015228065.2 Penaeus monodon
TTAGGAAAATATTCTCCCCTCTTTCCTATCCTTCATTTCCAATGCACATATAACAATTCATTAATCTCTTATTACTGTAACAGTTCATTCATATTCTCTAAAGTAAACTCCCCAGCAATATTATTCTCTTTTTCAGCAATAAATATATATATTACTAAATGCAGAACAGCTCTACTCATGGGGTCATTGCTACATACTGAACAAGGCAGAGCCATATGCTATCTAAACATTATTAAATCTATATCATACACACTGCCTAATATGTACACAACAATGGCTAGAAAACTAATTCAAGTGTCTCAAAGATTTTCTGTTCCCTGCATCTACAAAAGAAAAACAGAGTGAAATAACAAATAATAATATTGTAACCACCGCCCATGTGCTTTTGATCGCTCTATGTGTCAGTTGTTATCTCTATGCATCAGTGCTAATATAGCAATTCCTGTTGGATATTGGGGGGGAGGAAGTTATGTTTATTGTCACAAGATTAAAGTCTTAAAATGTCTGCAATAACAAATAACAAGTCTTATTTAGCATATATATAAACTTTTTCTCCTTTTTTTAAAAATCTTATACATCATTAATTTCCAGTACAGACTGGCAAGCAAGATCAAGACTGCACAGAGAGAGAAAAAAAAGGATGACAATTAAAAACTTAAAGCACAGTAATCTGCTTAAATAAAGAGGAAAGTTAATAAATTCATTAATCATTACCTCTAAAAAGCTACCCTGAAATATTACCTTATACATAAGAAGTAACAATAAAAGAAAGAGAGAGAGAGAGAATTTAAATAAATTTAAAGCATTTCTGTTTGTCATGTGGAAGCCTCGTCTTGAAGAGAACAGAATCCACACGATACTGTGTATTCAGGAGTGGGTTGTAGCCATAAACCTGGAAGGACAGAGGAGAACAGTTGTAAAGATATAAGGCTGATTACAATATCACAGTATCATCATAATCAAAATAATTGGTATTATCATATTTATCGTACCAAAAATTTACATTAACTAACAAAAATTAACCAAAAACACAAATAAATTATAAAATAAATAAATGAATTTTAAAAAATTAATAAATAAGAAACACAAAACAGAGGATCCCAGCTGCTCACCTGAGTAAAGAAGTTTATGCATTTATGCCTCTCTGTAAAGTGTGAGTCATCTTCAGAGAGAGACACAGGGCAGCCTGGGCATCGGAAAGTCCATCGAGACGTTACCTGCATTGGCATTAAGAGGAAATTGGGAGGAAAATTCAAATTGTAACACAATCAAATTTAAATTTTAAATGATAAATCATCCTATGTTGATTCATTAAGTCAAGGTAAATCAGTTCTACCTTTTCCAGTTTCCATTTATATGCAGAAAAATATTCAAATGAGAATTAATAACTTTAAAACACAAGATGTGTTTTAGGTTATTCATTCTAATATATAACCTTTTCTACATTTGTTACAATGTACTTTGTTCATTCATCTAAAGTACTATCAGACAATATTACAATCACTAACAATGATGTTTTTGATTTCAGTTCTGCACATCTAACACACCTTGACTGGTGGCTTCCTAGTGATATGTGACACAAGGAAGTTCATGGCAATGTCCTCGCAGTTCATATATTCATCAACTTTATCTCTTATTGCCTGTGGCATGACATGAGAGTACATGTTGGCATAGTATTTGTGGAAGAAGGCCGCTCCTGTGGGCAAAGTGTGAGAAAATGCATATGCAGTTATTTATAAGAAGTAAGAAACTGATGTGTTATGCAAAAGTGTAATCAGATAGATACTGTAAATATAAGATCAATTAAAAGAAAATAATGAAATTGTCAGATACAGAAAAAGCTGTCACATAACACCAACAAGCCTCTTATTATCATGCAGTGAAATCCTACACACCTGTAAGAACCATTGAGAGTTCACAGGAGTAGTTGGAGTTGTACAGCCAGCCCCCATAGTTCAGGTCCCAGGCATGGTAGCGTCCTGGAAAGCCCACAATGCGGTCTCTCTCCTCCCTCCAAACCCTAGGGAAGTGCACTGCATGATAATTTCAAGTAATATCATAAATTATTTATATTCTTAACATATATATTTTTCAATCTTAGTTATTGATACACGTGTGTAGATGCACATAAACATGTGTGACATACAGACAGCCACACACACACACACACACACACACACACACACACACACACACACACACACACACACACACACACACACACACACACATACACACACACACACACATTTTCAAATAAGGTATATTAAGATTATACAAGAAAGCTTTATATCACTGACACTTTGTAATGACAACATACCTGAAGCCAAAAACAATCTCATCATGCCTTAGGTGTGCATCATCATCAACAGAAAGGACAGCCTCTGTCTCAATCTCAGAGTATGGCAAAAACCTGTTGTTGAGGCTATTGCGTTCAGCTCGTATCACCTGCAGTGCAATTGGCAAATTTTGGTTGCTAAAAATATGAATTTCTCATGCTAGTACTTCTGATGTTCAATTCATTTTTCAATTTAAAATTCTCAAAAACTAAGAAAATATAATCAAATTCATCCATTAAAAGAAAAAGATTATTAAACTGTCCCCAATCACCATACCTGCACTGGGACCTTTATGTCTGGCCAACGCAGGTCTTCTGGAGGAGGTTTAGGGGAATTCCAGACCACTATGACTTTGTTCAGATATGGAAGGCCATAGAGGCGAGCCAAAGAATTCAGCAACACCTATTTGGGTTCATTCAAGGCAATGGAATAATGAAACTGGATTCAGTTCTACTAAAATACTCTCACACCAATAAGTTGAGTTACAATGAGTAAAATAACACAAACAATATCATATTTAAAGCACCTCTGAGTTCTCACCTGTTCTCTCTCATATGTCAGCATAACAATGGTGAACTGCTCCCTTGGTAGGTTTCCACCCAGGCTCTCGCTGAATTCCTTTCCTGAGCCCCCAGAACCAGAGTTAATCGGCCTGAAGCCTAACTGTGAGCCTGAGAACTTGGCCTCAGTAGGAAGTATTGGGTTGTTGGGAAGATTAGGGTATAGATTGAATGGATCCCCCCATACATTCCACAACTCATAACCTGTCAGGAGGGAGATGGTGTAGTTTCGGGTGAAGGAGACCGAGGGGAAAGGTGGCTCTATGGGGCCCAAGTTCTCATCTGTGTCTGGGTCCGGGATGTCTGCCTCTGTCTTCAGTGGCTATAAGTAGAAATGTGATTAGTGTTCAGTAAAGTTAAAAAATGCTTCAGTTAATAAGCACAAAAATTACCAAAAATGGTAAACACTAAACCTTACTGCTAACAGACTGAAAATCAATTTTATAATAACAACACATAATAAAGTATATATAACATAATCATACTGCTCATAATTTATGCAAGCATTTGTCTCACCACAAACGAATCATTGAAGACACTCTGCGAAGGTTCGTCAGCAGCAGCAAGGGGAGGAATGTTCAGCCTTTCCCTTAAGATAGCAAGTATGGAGTCAACAAGGACTTGTGTAGACCCTAAGAATCTCTCCCAAACCAGCCGACCTTGGCGACGCATGTAGAGAATATCAGCATCTGACAGTGAGCGAAGCAAGAAGTGTACTTCCGTAACTCGTGACTTCGGAAAAGTGAGTGCCAATTTACGCCAGTCAATGGTCTCACTCAAAGGAAATTCCACGTGATTCCCAAGAATGACTGGAACAGACCCATATTTCAAGGCTTCAAACATTCTTGCTTGGAAAGTAACAGTAGATATTTCTGTTGGATTTGGAGGGGCCAACACTAAAGTAAAGGTAGAATCTCGCAACACTTGAGTTCTCATTGATTCCGTCTCACAAATCTGCCACTCCTCGAGGTCACCATACCCACCGCTCCCTTGACATGTAAACTGCAGGAGAAACTGGTCATCTGTGCGAGTCTTTTCAAGCTGCATCAATTCCTCCACCACAGCAACTTCCTCCCTCATGCTTGGATTGTTTGAAGGAGGCTGCTCTTCCTTATCTAGGTAGTTTCTTAGCCGTGGTAGTTCCCCCTGGAAGGATAACAAATACCTTCTCTTAGCAGGAACCATTGGAGGAAGATTGTGCCAAAGGTCTCCTCCAGGAAGGCCAAGCAGCGGTGGGGCAACTATGTCGAAATCCGGGCGGTATAAGTGAGAGTAGAAATGGGCTTGCACTGTTAGAGCTCGACCTGTGTTCACCCCATCAAAGACATTCCTGCTGTAGATTGTGCGGCCGAGATTCAAGAGAACATGGTTTCGACCATCACCATTCCAGTAGGGGAGACTATGCAGGTTTTCCTCAAGATTAACTTTATCCACAGAAGAACCTATGCTTTCACCTACTAAGGCTACAAATATGCAAGCCTCATCAGGATCCATGGTAATATGAGCATTATAACCAAGTGCTTGTCTAACTGTTGTTTTCACGAAGACTTCCAAATCACTGGTGGATATTCTATATTGATCCACATCATAGTGGTACACAGGAAAATTTGACAGCACTGAACACCTTGAGTAATCAAAGCAGTTATGCATACGGCACTGAGCAACACTCTGGGCACTAGGTGTTGGAAGACGGATGCTGTTCTCATGGGTCGCAGTGATCCTCCTAGGAGCTACAATGTGTGGCATGTTCTTCTCAAACACTTCTCTTTGTGCAAGGAGAGCCTGAAAGAGAAAGCAACTATGAATTCCTTTTCAACTAATAATATTTGGCCTTAAAAAGCTATGATTTACATTCCTAAACATATCATACATATTAAAAATTTGCAAATGCTGTGTTTATCATTAGTACTGTTAGGCTGGCATATGGGTAGACTGGAAACCCCATCATTATCTTTTCCATTTTCCATTGTTAATAATCCCTTTATAGGATCTGTGTGTGTGTGTGTGTGTGTGTGTGTGTGTGTGTGTGTGTGTGTGTGTGTGTGTGTGTGTGTGTGTGTGTGTGTGTGTGTGTGTGTGTGTGTGTGTGTGTGTGAGATTC
>NC_051388.1:5408796-5413796 GCF_015228065.2 Penaeus monodon
CAATAATAATAATGATAACAATAATAATAATAATAATATCATTATCATTACTGTTATGATAGTTATTTTTACTATGTGTGGTTGTCATCTTTAAAATGGGGGGATAAACAGGGTAGGAAGGGACAGGGGAGCAAAGGGTAGCAGAGTGGAAAAGGAAAAGGGGAAAGGGGAAAGGGAAAGGGAAAGGAATAGGGGAAGAGAAAGGGAAAGAAAGGGAAAGGGAAAGAAAGGGAAAGGGAAAGAAAGAGAATGGAAAAGGAAAGGGAAAGGGAAAGGGAAAGGGGAAGGGAAATGAAAAGGGGAAAAAAGGAAAAGGGGAAAGGGGGGAAAGGGGGGGAAAGGAGGAGGGTGAGAGGAGGAGTACCACTATTTTCTCTTTTCTGTGGAGTCTCCCCTGGTCCTGCTACTTAAACCAATATCTCATTAACAACGGCAAAACGTGTAACATATTACAAAGTAGAGATTGTAAATATATATAAATACAAACATCCATGTAAGACTACATATAGAACTGGTGTTCAATACTACTGCAAATAGGGATTCTGTGTAACCCCTACTCATGTTATATATTGCACTTGATTAGTACAAAAGAGACAACACAGAGGAATTAATTTAATTATAGTTCCTCCATGTTTATGCATCTACATCTTTAATAGTATTCATCTCCTTAAGCATTCTTTAAATAAATCAATATTTAGCTAACAACACACAAAACAATACAGTGTAATCATTTCTGTAATATGTAAAACTAAAGCTATATATAAATAATCTTAATGCTTGCATTAGCTAAATGTGTACACACAAATGATTTTATGGCCACTGTACAGTTTCAGATTCTTGCACAAAATGGACAATATAATATCACATTCATAATCTATCAAATGCCAACATTTAATAATCCATCATGTTACAAAAAAAAACTAATACACTGCACATTTTGAGCACATTTGCAGTTTGCACCAGAATAAAAAATTACTGTGTTCAATGCATAACAATGTCTAAAAGAGAAGGTACTCATAAAATCACATCATTATACCCTAAAGCACTGGTTCTCAAATTTGCTACTAGAGTAGTACCTAAGCAGTGCTGCAAGATTCTGTTGAAAAATCAGTTTTTGTATCTAAATTTTAAGTCACTTTCATTCATCTGGCAATTTGCAATTATATATTTGCTGTATGAGAACTTAGCTCAAGTTTATTTTGTTTCAAGCTCTAGTAATTCATGAAAAAGACAAAGATGCACTCTGCTGTAAAGGAAAATCTGTATGAGGTGGAAGGGGGGAGGTATGCAAAGCAGTGCCACAGAAAGGACTCTGTCAGTTTAGGGAACAATCACTGAGAATTTAGGAATTGCTGCCCTGAGCATATCCTTTAAAAGGTTCTTAACAGTGTTTACAAAACCTTAGAATCTTTGACCTGATTGCCAAAAATACCCTCTAATGTTTTTGGACACATTCTTGTTGGAAGAGTGATCATTCAAATTCTTGACAGCTATTTAAAGAAAGCCCAAAACTAAACTTTTTACTCAGGTTTGATGATAAGGTTAAGGGCTTAATAATCAACATATACTTGTAGGTTTAAGCATCATAGATGCGGTACTTTAACGAACAAAAAACTCAAAGAATACGAATAACTATAAAAACAACAGCCATTTCTCAACATTTAATCAGAGCAATACCAATACTTGATCACCTGAGCTTCACGGACGCCCAGCGGTCTCGTCTGCTCTGCCCCTGCGCGTGCCAACCCTGCCGTGGCCCTTAGCCTATGCACGCGGACCCAGCGGCGTGAGGGTCGTACCTGCGAGACGAAAAAGTGTCACTTCACTCTCTCTTCCTCCTCCTCTTCTTCTTCTTCTTCTTCTCTGTTTACATTTCAACCACAGAATCCTTCGTTCGGAACCATCGGTTCCACCTTCGATTTCATTTTTTTGGCTTCAGATTTATTGTTGAGAGAAACAGCAAGTGCATACAATCGTTCAGAAATATCCTTCGCTCCGCAAAATAGGCACCTCCGCAGTCGGCCCCGGCGGCAGCGCCCTGAGTGGGCCTCCGAGGGCGCCCGCCCCCCCGCCGGCGCAAGGACGGACGGCGGGGCGTGGTTGCGGGGGCCGCCGCCAGATGGCAGGCGGAGCGGGTCTTTTGGGGGGACGCGAAGGACCTGCCTTTTCCTCTCCCCTTTAAAAAACCGCAATTCGTGTGAGTATTCCCTGGGGTGGGCCGTTGCGCCCGGGGGAAAGGAAGGAATGCAGGGGGTAAATTAATCATGCAGGGAATGCAGATAAGGGCGCAAAGGGGGGAGTGATACCCTTCCCCGCCCACACGAGAGGAGGGCCGTGTCGGGTGAGTCTCAGGTCAGGGCGTCCCAGGTCAGGGGACGGCCGCACGTGACCTCGGCCCTCTCAGGCGCGGCTACCTGACGAGGGCGCAGACGGGCCCGAGGCTTATGTGCTCCTGCCGTGGGCCCTCCTGCGACTGTGGCTGCCGTGAAACATCTGTCCATCCTGCAAGGGGGCTTCTCCTTTGGGACCCTCAGCCAAGTTCTTTTTTCGCACCGGGCCTGGGGCCATCTCATCACATATCATAAAAAACATATTATCTTTATTTATCTCCCCAGAAAATTTTAAAGGGATAATGGAATTTTAAATGACTGTAATATTGTGTAAAAATTAACACAGGATGAGTAGAATTTTTTGAAATTTTGTGAATCTAAAAGCACACCCTATGTGAGATTAAATAAGAAAAAAAATTATTGGTACCATGCACATCAAGCCACTCTGAATTGTTTTTTTTGAAAAGGGAAACACACTGCAGATTAAATGCCCCATTGACCATAACATGCAGTCATTTGACATATCTTGAAAAAAATTATTGTATTAAATTTATAGAATTAAAAAAGTACTGTTGAATTATTAAAAAAAAAAAAAAAATATATATATATACCCTTTATATGAATTAAAGAGTTGCATATTTTTTTTATGGTATAAAGCATAAAAAAAGGGTGTTGCTAACTTGCATGCGAAAGAAATCTGTGAAATTTTAGACATATGATGGAAATAACTTAAGGGTAGTATGGTTTGGGCTCTTTTTTCAGCTTTTGTTGAAGTTTTTGTATGCAATTCTGTCACAAATTTTGTGAAAATCTTTGTTGTCTTGTTTTCTTAAATTGCTTCAATAAAAAAACTTAGGCATCTAAAAAAAATATTTTTGAGGGAAAAAATTCAATGGTTCCCATGCTGTTCTAAGGTTTCTTCGGCACTCTATATTGTGACGTAGAAGAAAATATCAGTTATCAAAGAATGCAAAAAAAAAAATTATTTAAGAAATGAAAAAAAATTTATAGTTTTGGGTTATTTTTTATTGGAAAGTAAAAATTTGAAAATTTTACAAAAAAAAAGAAATAAGTGGGAATTAAAAATTAAAAAAAAAATTGAATGTTGGGCCCTTCACACTGCGAAAATACGGATGCCGTGTGCAAATATTGAATTATGTACAAACACTGATTTGAAAGTTGATAATGATACTGAGCAAATGCTTACCTGTGAATCAAAAACTGTGTAAACCCAAATGAGAACATTTTGTGTAAGAAAAGATATAAGGTAATGGAATCCGTAACCTCCTCGGAAAAACTGAATTTTTTGGATGGATATATTTGTTTTGTCAGTTTCACATTTGATGCTGGGACTGAAACACATGCACGTCCCCCACTTTTTTATTTTTTTATTCTTTTATTTACACAATGGATTCGAAGGTTCAGTCCCAAAAAAAATTAGGTAAATCTGACCCTACTTTTAATCCTTTTTTTTGGACTTTTGGAAAAATATGTAAAAATTGGGATAAATAGACAGAAAACTTCACAATCCAATAGTTTTATTGACATGTCTGTTATGCTGTAAAGTTATTCTTTTTCATTTTTTCCTTTTTTCTTTTTTTTGAACATGTTGGGGAAGGTAAGATTATAATTTGAATACTTGTTATTGTTAGAAATATTTCTAATGGCAATAATAATAATAATAATAATATAAAATAAGATGTGGATCAAGGCAAAGTAATTTACTCTGGGGGAAAATAAGACTTGGGGAACTTCTGTTGTAATAAATTTAAAAAATAAAATCCCAGTAAAAGTACATTATCCAGCTTTAGTGGGTTTTTTTTTAAAGGCTTATCAAAACTTTGGCTGCTTTTGTGCAATAAAAACACTGCAGAATGTTCACTAGATTTTTTTGTAGACACTGATTTAGTATTCCTTTGGGAGTAGAAAATTATGCTTCTTACTCTTCCTTTCTCTTACTCAGACTCACTCACTCATTCCCTTACTTAAAACCCCCAACACACCCAAACAACACCACACACACACAACACACCCCACCCCAAACCCACACCACACACACACCACACAACCTTTCACCATTTTTCACACACACACACTTTCACACACACACCTTTCACACACACACTTTTCACACACACACACTTTCACACACCACACTTTCACACACACACCACACACACACTTTCACACACACACCTTTCCACACACACACCATTTTCACACCACACCAACACACCAAACCACCCCACACACACACACCCAACACACACACATGCCACCAACAACACCACACACCACACACAACACAACACACACCACACCCCCACACAAACACACACACCACACACACAACTTTCACACACACACACACACACACACACACACACACACACACACACCTTTCACCACAACTTTCAAAAACCCACACACTTTCACACACACCACACACAAACACATGCACACGCACACTCCCCTCTCTCCCCCTCTCCCCCTCTCTCTCTTCTCCCCCTCTCTCCCCCCTCTCTCCTCTCTCTCTCTCTCTCTTCCTCTTTACATACACACACACACATCAACATCACACTCCACACACATTTGCCACACCCATTCACACCTCACACCATTTCGCACACTCACACACATTCCAGACTCCACACTTACAGATCACACACA
>NC_051388.1:5416296-5418605 GCF_015228065.2 Penaeus monodon
TTGACCTTTTTTTTTGTCTACTTCTTCAGCACCCAACCTCAGAACCCTATGACGTTAAAAAAAAAAAAAAATATATATATCAATCAATAACGGTATCTCATGTTTTGAGCAGCGGTGGACCTCTCCACCCTCCTTCGCCCCTAAACCAATTACGCTTTTTTTTTTTACTTGTACCTCGCAGCCTGCAAATATCTTTGATTTGTCGCTCAGTCTTGTCTTCGGTTTTCCCCCTTTTCTCTGTTTCCTATAAAACCATCCCTGTCAGCAAGTTTTTTTCAATACTTTTTCTTTTCATTACATGACCAAAAAACTTTAATTTCCTCCTGTTCTAGGGTGTCCCCCAGCCTCTTTAAAATTTATTTTTCCCCCAGACTTCATATTCTCTTCTTCTCTGTCCAGCTAATACGCAGTACTGCTGTAACCCACTTTCAAAACTATTGATCTTTTTTTGTCTTTTCTTCAGCACCCCAAAACTCCGAACCATATGATGCAATTGGGAAAAAAATGAGTTTAAAAGCCCCACTTTGTCCCTTAAGGTAATGCTCGGGCTTTCCCGATGTTTTGAAGCTTGTGGGTTTTTGGCAATGGTAATTTTCTTTTTTTCTCCGGTGAAAATCATATGTTTAGTTAAAAAAACTCCAAGATAAGTGAACTCTACATTTTTTTCCCCAATCATTCCATTTATTGTAACATGTTCATCATTGTTCATTGCCAGTTATCTTTTAATCTTCATGATCTTAGTTTTCTTTGGGATTAAGAAACAACCAGCCTTTTCGCTTTCTTCTCTAACTTTTTTGTAGTTTTTTGTAGTTCAGTGATACTGCTGGCATCAAAACTATATCATCGCATACCTCAGATTTTATATTTTTATCCCCCAACACCCCAGTACCTTCAAATTCTCTAGGCATCTCTCATAATTGTTTTAGAATATATATTAAAAAAGGGCGGAGACAAAGCAACCCTGTCGCACCCTTGTTTGATTCGAACCATTCTGTTAAATCTAAGTGGTTTTACAGCCTTGTTGTTTTGGGCATAAATAGCTTTTATTATTGGATGATGTGTTTTGGAAAAATCATATCCCTTCATGCTATTCCGAGTTCGTGATCAAAATATCAAAAGCATATATATATATTTTAAAATATATATAATTATTAAAATTATATATATTTATATATAAAAAATATATATATATATTAATATATTATTATATATCTTCTTTTAACGGAGGTTCATGCTGAGCCGCCGTGGTCACAGCATGATTTTCTTAATTGTAGTTTTCATGTTTTTGATGTCTTGAGTGGTACTTTGGGGAGGGTCCCCAGTTCCTTTCCACGGAGATGCCGGTGTTACCCTTTTTTGGGAAACATTCTCTCTATTTTATCCGCCCTTTGGGACCAATACTGACTTGGGCTGGCTTGGCCCCCAGTGGGTAGGTAGCATCAAAGGGGAAGTTTTCCTTTCCCAAGGGAACAAGCGCCACCGGTGACTGAACCCCGAAATCAGATTTCCGTCGTACAGTCTTTATCCGACGCTCTAAACCCTTGGCCACCCCCGGCCTTAATATATTATATATATATATATATATATATATATTTTAATATATATATATTAAAATATTTATATTTATATTGTATATATAATATATATAATATTTATAAAAATATTATTATATAATTATTATATTATATATATATATTTTTATGTTAATTAATTATATAACATATATATATTATTTATTGTATATATATATTATATATATATATATATAATATATTATATAATATATATTATTAAAATATTATATATATATATATATATATTGTAATTATATGTTATTATATATTAAAATATATATAAATATTTTTAATATATTATTATATATATATATATATATATATATATATATAAGGCCGCTGGCAAATGGTTAACGTCGGGCCAAGCTGTCAGACGGCAATCGAGTTCGAGGGTTCGAGTCACCGCTGGCGCGTTTTCCCTTTGGGGAAGGAACTTCCCTTGACTGCCTACCCAGCCACTGGGGGGCCAAGCAGCCCAAAATCAGTATGCCCCAAAAAAAACCCGGATAAAATAGAGAGAATGTTTTCCAAAAAAAGGGAACACCCGGGACTCCCTTGGAAAGGAACTGGGGACCCTACCCCGTACTCACTCCAAGAGCATCACAACATAAAACTACAATTAAATATCATGCTGTGACCACGGGGCTCAGCTGAACCTACCCTTAAAAGAAGAAAAAAAAAAAAATTTTTTAATTTAAATTTAAATTTTAATTATATTTATATATATATATATAT